>NW_028274809.1:157815988-158119988 GCF_037043125.1 Eumetopias jubatus | reverse complement strand
ACATAAAAATACCCCAAATTTTGAAAACAGTAAGGAATTCATTGACTATCAATAATTGTATACTTTTTTTTTTTTTAGAGGGAGAGAGAGAAAGCATGAGCAGGGGGAGGGGCCAAGGGAGAGGGAGAGAGAATCTTAAGCAGACCCCATGCCCAGCTTGGAGCCCAATGCAGGGCTCAATCTCACAACCCTGAGATCATGACCTGAGTTAAAATCAAGAGTTGGATGCTTAACTGATTGAGCCACCCAGGCACCCCAATTGTATACCATTTTCAATGAAGCAAGAAGAAGCAACCTTTCAAAAGGAGGGAAAAAAGCATTGAATCATCTAAATAAGTTATATAAAGCTCCTTCCATTGGGGATAAAATGAGTAATGAATAATTCATACTGGTTGATATACTAAAATAATTGTGAGTGCATTGGTGGATGCAATTTTGTTTCATAGGTGTTCTATTTGAGGAAGGCTAATGAGGCCTAAGAATACACAGGAGAGAACAAAAAACCCAACCTGAGATTTTTGGAAAACATTTTTGAAAAATCAATGCTTAAACTGAATTAGTAAGTAGAGGCAAATGGGGTAAGGAAGCCTATAAAATTAATAATAATAACAACAGTAACATCACTAGTAGTTAGTGGTAGTAGTGAGGCAAGATTGTTTAAAATGAAGTTCCAGGGTCGAGCTAAGGTAGTGGGAGTAGAGTGGCAGCCAACATGGTGAATCTCTCAGTGGAAGCTGGGAGTCAGAGAAAGCCATATGAATGTAGGGACAAATGAGGGACTAGAAAAGAGTATCATAAACAGACACACTGGTGTGTCTCAGAAATCAGAAAATAGAGCAACAGATCACAATGTAAGTTTGGGTCCAAGAACTAGTAACAGATGAAAGGTGTTGTTTACCAAACATGATAGGTGTTTCCCACAGTTCAAGATATAATTTAAGATAGACATTTTAAAAATACCAGGTATGCAACTCATGTTTCATTTTTTTAAAAAAATGTAATCAGTGATTTAATGAATATCATTGCTTAGGGAGAGAGTAATGTAGGTAATGTGGCAAATCCTGAATTAGGTATGTATCTCCCCATATTAGTCTTTTCAAAATTTCAGGAACTGAATCTTCCACTAATACCGTTTGGTGCCAATTATATGAATTATTAATAAAAATTCAAGGGAAACCTGGGTGGCTCTGTCAGATGAGTGTCTGACTCTTGGTTTCAGCTCAGATCATGATCTCAGGGTCATGGGAAGGAGCCCCCTGTTGTGATCTGTGCTCAGCAGGGGAGTCTGTTTGAGATTTTCTCCCTTTGCTCCTCCCCCACTCACATTCTCCTTCTCTCTGTCTCTTTTTCTCTCAAATAAATGAATAAATAAAATCTTTTAAAAAAGAATTCAAATTCTTAGGTTATTTTCAATAAAATTTTAAAATGTTACTTCTGTAAGATTATAAGTGTTTAGTGTACAAAAGGTATATAAGTATAGAAAGTATAAATTGATATTAGAATAAAATGTGACATATTCCTCTCCTCTCCTGCTCTTGAAATCAAATTAGTTATTAATTTTTAAATAAATATTTAAATAGTATTGTTGACTGTGAAAAAATATGCCAAGTATTTGTGTCTGTGGTGCTTCTTAATGAATCTCTAGCACCTAGAACTACGCTTGGGACACTCAATAGATATTTTCTGAGTGCATGAATATCACTAGATAGGTTTATACCACCTAGATTTAAAAACAAAACAAAACAAACCCCAAAAAACACCATTGGTTCAGTGGTAGAATTTCTTGCCTGCCGCAATTATCTTTTAAAGTTGTAAATGTTCAAGCTTCACATGAAAAACGATCACACTAATATAATGAAAATGATTTTGAAATTTTAAATTTAGATTTAATAGCTTGGTAAGAAAGTGAACCTGGATCTGATTACAGATTCTGCATCAGAACCATCTAGTCTGAGACATCAATTTAAAGCACAACAACTAACCTACTTAAATTAATTGAATTGTTAGAGCAAAGTGGAAAATTTCAACAGTCCTGAAAAAATGATGTGTAATTTCACAGGGAAAGACATTGTAAAAGTTAAAGTAGTTATTTTCTAATGTTTAATTGCAAATGTCAAGCTATTGAGCTAATTCTTAGGGTCTTCATTAAACCTGCTTCAAAACAAATAGTGAATATTAACAATCTTGGGACCAAAAAAGCAATATCATTGACTTCTTTATTTTAGAATTAGAGATATGTTCAGAAAATATGAATTATCCAGAATAACACAAATTCAAAACAGTTTGTTGCAAACAGACAAATTCGAATTATGTCTATTCTGCTAATCTTTCCAGTTCATCAAATACAGGATAAATTTTAAAAGTTCATTTAGCTCTGTCAAACCAGAAGGACCGATATGAATGAAGAAAATCGTTTAAAATATGTCAGTGTCTTCATAACAAATGATACCATGGAGTAGAAATTCTATATTGCAATAAACTGAACCAATTAGAGCTGTTTATATAGACACACTGTTGCTTTTCATGAAAAATATGGTGATGATTGTGGTGCTTAACCCTGGAGATACATATAAGAAGTGTTATGTACTTAAAGTGAAATTTAAGTGTTATGTACTTAAAGTGAGGATTCTTCCTTGCCTCTTCCAGCCTCTGTCTGATGGCCCTACCTAGGCATTTCTTGGCCTGTAGCAGGATCACTTCAGTCTCTGTCACCATCTTCACAAGACCATCTTTCTTCTCTTTATGTGTGTCTCTATAACTTACATGGCCTTCTCCGTGTGTGTGTGTGTGTATTTGTGTGTTTCTCGTCCTATATGGACACTAGTCATATTAGATTAGGGCTCATCCCGCTTAACTTGATTTTATCTACAAAGACCCTATTTCCAAAAATGTCACATTCTCGGGTACTGGGGATTAGGACTTCAACATATCTTTTATTATCATTATTATTATTATTTCTGAAATATAGCTGCTGATATTATGTTAGTTTCAGGAATGCAACATAGTGCTTTGACAATTCTATATGTTACTCATATAGTATATATATGTGTATATACACACACACACACACATACATATGTTACCATACATTATTACAATATTATTGATTATATTCCCTATGGTATACTTTTCATCTCAGTGACTTATTTATTTTGTAACTGGAAGTTTGTACCTCTTGATCTGCTTTACCTAATTTGCCCCCCCATCCCCCCATTCATCTCTGCTCTGGCAACTACCAATTCATTCTCTGTATTTAAGAGTCTGGTGTGTGTGTGTGTGTGTGTGTGTGTGTGTGTGTGTGTGTGTGGCTTTTGTTTGTTTGTTTTGTTTTTTACATTCCACATACAAGTGATATCATATATTCAATAATACATTAAAGGATCATTAGCCAAGATCAAGTGGGATTTATTCCCAGGATGCAAAGGTAGTTCAATATTAGCAAATCAATCAATGTGATACATCACATTAACAAGAGAAAGGATAAAAACCATATGGGATCAACCTATCTTTTTGGGAGACTCAATTTAACCCATAACAATTTCCCATTACTTATGATTTTGCAAAATATATTCTTTCCTCCAAAACCCAGAACTTACGATTTTGCAATATATATTCCTATCTCCTATTTCTGAAACATCCCTAACCTGTCTTTCCTGCTTTTTTGAACTGAGGTCCAACTAGGTGACTGAGCACTGGTTTATGAAATGATAGACAAAGGACTGCGTACCAATCCCAGTGCTGGCTGTGGAGATTTTATTTTGTTTTGTTTTATTTTATTTTATTTTATTTTTATTTTAAAGATTTTATTTATTTATTTGAGAGAGTGAGTGTGCGAGGGGAAGGGCAGGGGGAGAGGGAGAGAGAGAATCTCAAACATACTCCACAAAAGCTTGATCCTGATACAGGACTCAATATCACGATGCTGAGATCATGACCTCCTGAGTCAGAATCAAGAGTTCGGTACTTAACTGACTGAGTCATCCAGGTTCCCCTGGCTGTGGAGATTTTAGAGACCACATTTAAATATGTGGTTTCCATACAATGGAATTCACTTGGGTCACTGAATCACATTTAGGAGATGGTCTCCATGAATCTCAACATTGGAATTTGCACACATAAAAAAAAACCTATTGTTCAGCCAGTGAGATGCAGATGGACTACCTTGACTAACATGCACATATATAACAAGATTTTACTCTCAAATGTTCAGTATTAAATTACTTTACACAGTATCTAAAATATAGGACATAAAATAAAACTCAATTCCACACTTTAGGGTTTTTGCTATATTAATATAGCTAACTTTTTCTCAAGATTTAGTGTACATTTTTTATCCTAATTAGCAATAATTTTTAAAATGAAAAGAGGGGTGCCTGGATGACTCAGTCAGTTAAATGTCTGCCTTTAGCTCAGGTCCTGATCCCAGAGCCCTGCGTTGGGCTCCTTGTTTAGTGGGGAACCTGCTTCTCCCTCTCCTTCTGCCCTCCCCCTACTCGTGCACTCTCTCTGTCTCTCAAATAAATAGAATCTTTTTAAAAAATGAAAAGAAAACTTGTGATTAATAATTATGTCCCAAAGTCATTTTAATGCATTGTGATAGCAACCTAATTTGCATATTTATTAACATAAATGATATTTAAATATCTAAAAAGCAAAAGCACTACCAGACATCATTTCTGGCAATGGTCAATATCATTCTCTGTCTTATTTGTTAGAAGCTCCTATATATGTATGTGTCATAGAAACATGTTTAGACTAGTGTATCTGTATTCACATGTTCACTTATGCATTTACACAATGATTTAATGGATATTTTAGGGCCTGTTATGTTTAATACTTTGCTTGGAGTTAGGTGTAGCATAATGAAACAAACAGGCAAGTTCTAGCTTGAGCTAAGTTTACAGATCATAGGAGAGATGGGAAATAAAAAAAAAGATGTTACAGGTGTATAATTACACACTGCAAAAGTGTTATGAATGAAACACAGAGGAAGATGTGAAAGCATAGGAAGGGGATGTGAGTTAGCCTGGGCTGATCAGAGAATGTTTTCATGAGAAAGTGATGTCTTTCACTGAGCTTCTAATGCTGAGTAAGAATTCACTGAGCCAAGAGGTGAGGGTGGAAAGTGTTTTATGAAGAGGAAAGAAGCAGTCCAAAGGCCCTGGGAGGAACAAAATCAAAAACAAAAAACAAGATTAATCCTGGGGTGTAGAGAGCTTGTGAGAGAATGTGTGAAGTGAGACTGAAAAAAAGTAGGGGCCAAAACTGGCAGGAAGCTGCAGGTCATGTCAGGGATCCTGTTCCATATACTTACTAAGAGAGATAAATAATATAGTCATATTTGCAGTTTGAGAATAGAGTCCTGCCTACAATTTGGAAGGGGAAGAATTGGTTCAGAGAAATAATTCAGGAGACAGGTGTGGTATTATTTCAAGTAAGAGATATTTGTAGCTTGGACTAGAAATTTGGAAATGGAGAGAAATAGATGAATTTGACAAATATCTAGAATGTAGAGCATGCATACACTATGATATGGATGTGAAAGAAAACCATTTAACTATTTCCTCTATTGTATATTGCCTTCCCTTAGAACACCATTCCTGCCTAAGGGTATATTGGTGCCTACACATACTCCGGTACATCTGTTAGGGGGAGCAAGAAGTTTTATAGAGATAAGATAAAAATTGCCAATGAATAGTTGTGTAGTGTACTTTGGTGTCACCACTAAATTCTCTTTGGGTTATTCAGTCAATTCAATGTTCAAACCCCAAGAAGTGCTATTTCCTCTCTGTCAGTGTGTCTCCTTTTCCTTTATTCCCTCCGCATTTGAAATGAGAGGTCTAGATACACACTGTCTGGTTGGGGCAGGATCATTTGTGTGCTTTGCTCTCTTCTCTGTGCCTTCAGCAAGTTGTCCTTCCCTTTGCCCAGTCACTGAGGTCCCGAGACTGAAATGAAGTCTATTCTATGGAGAAATAAAACACTTGTCAGTAGTCTTGGATTATCTCAGATCTATCTAGATGATTTTCCTCCTGATCTCCTTGTGGTTTGGATTGTAAATAGGAAGCCAGAACACTTTTTTAGTACTCCTAAACATTTTTGTTTCTCCACATCACTTGCCCATCTCTCCCCCAATTCTCACCCACCCTCAGTACCCAGTCTATCCCATTTCTTCTAAGAAGGGATTTTGCCTACATCATATCATGCATTTCCGTATCATACATCCTTCCTGCAAAAGGCTTTATCAGAACAAAGTTTGTATTTTGTTCCTCCAAGTATACTTTATACTCGCCAAGCTTTATTCCTGGTATGTAAATATAAACTTTAGGAATTAGAAGGCCTTTGCTGATATCTATAATGCCTGGATTTCAAGATTAATATTTTACTACACACACGAAATAAATTCTAATATGAAAGTCAAAGTTAAGCAAAGAACCATCTGTTCTTGACTGTATCTGCCCTACACAGTATGCAAAGATTCAAAGCTGGAAAATGTGGGAGTCCATAATGGAATTATATCTACATGTAATAAAAAAAATTGAAATATGTTTAGTATCTTGGCATCTGTGTCTGGTTACATATTTTCCTCTCTAAGAATATCACTCTCTTCACAAGATGGCATCTGGGTACTTAGTAAAGTTTAGGTATTTTCAAGTAGATGGGGGAGTAAATCCATGGTTCATATGTTGAAATTCAGTGCTGGCTAGTTTAATGTCCTTTGCTCCAACACCATCATGATACTGAACACGAGTCAACTAATATGTGGCTGATTCATTTTCTTCTTCTTCTTCTTCTTCTTCTTCTTCTTCTTCTTCTTCTTCTTCTTCTTCTTCTTCTTCTTCCTCCTCCTCCTCCTCCTCCTCCTCCTCCTCCTCCTCCTCCTCCGCCTCCCCCTCATCCCCCTCCGCCTCCTCCTCCCCCTCCTCCCCCTCCCCCCTCCTCCCTCTCCCTCCTCCTCCCCCCTCTCCTCCCCTTCCTCCTCCTCCTCCCCTTCCCCCTCCTCCCCCTCCTCCTTCTCCCCCCCTTCTTCTCTTTTTTTTGTATCCAGTAAGCACTACTGACCATGCACCTTGCCATTATCTGTGAGCACATCTTGATGTTCATACCTTGTTCCCTTCTCAATTCTGCTCCACTCTCTTCTCAGCGTTTCAATTTTATACACATACTCTTCTAGGAATTTTGTCATTATGCAAACTACCATGATTAAAGGAGAGAGAAAAATCAGGGAAAGACATAAGGAGACACATAGAAAATATTTTGCCAATCTGAATATATTGCTAAAGTAATTCTGATATTAAGAACATTCTAGATCCTCTCAATAGAAGCAGAAAAAGCATTTGACAAAATATAGTGTCTCTTCTTGATAAAAACCCTCAGGAAAGTAGGGATAGAAGGAACATACCTCAACAACACAAAGGCCATATATGAAAGACCCATAGCTAATATCATCCTCAATGGGGAAATTCTGAAAGCTTTTCCCCTAAGGTCAGGAACATGACAGGGTGTCCACTCTCACCTCTGTTGTTCAATATAATACTGGAAGTCCTAGCCTCAGCAATCAGACAACAAAAAGAAATTAAAGGCATCCAGATCATCAAGGAAGAAGTCAAGCATTTACACTTCACAGATGGCATGAAAGATTCCACCAAAAACTTGCTAAAATTGATACATGGATACAGCAAAGTCACAGGATATAAAATCAATGTACATAAATCTGTTGCATTTCTATAGAGCAAAAATGAAGCAGCAGAAAGAGAAATCAAGGAATCGATCCCATTTACAATTGCATCAAAAACCATAAGATACCTAGGAATAAACCTAGCCAAAGAGGTAAAAGATCTGTACACTGAAAACTATAGAACACTTATGAAAGAAATGGAAGAAGACACAAAGATATGGAAAAACATTCCATGCTCATGGATTGGAAGAAGAATATTGTTAAAATGCCTATACTACCCAAAGCAATCTACACATTCAGTGCAATCCTGATCAAAATAACAGCAACATTTTTCACAGAACTAAAACAAACAATCCCAAAATTCGAATGGAACCAGGAAAGATAGTGAATAGCCAAAGTAATGTTGAAAAAGAAAAGCTAAGCAGGAGGCATCACAATCCCAGACTTCAAGCTGTATTACAAGGCTGTAATCATCAAGACAGTATGGTACTGGCACAAAAACAGACACATAGTTCAATGGGACAGAGTAGAAAACCCAGAAATTGACCCACAACTATATGGTCAACTAACCTTTGATAGAGCAGGAAAGAATATCCAATGGATAAAACTCTCTTCAACAAATGGTATTGGGAAAACTGGACAGCCACATGCAGAAGAATAAAACTAGATCACTTTCTTACACCATACACAAAAATAAATTCAAAATGGATTACAGACCTAAATGCGAGACAGAAAACCATCAAAATCCTAGAGGAGAAAACAAGGTAGCAACCTCTTTGACCTTGGTCACAGCAACTTCTTACTAGACATGTCTCTGCAGGTAAGGGAAACAAAAGCAAAAATGAACTATTGGGACCTCATCTAGATAAAAAGCTTCCGCACAGTGAAGGAAACAAACAAACAAAAAAACTAAAATGTAACCTTCAGAATGGGAGAAGATATTTGCAAATGATATATCAGATAAAGGGCTAGTATCCAGAATCTATAAAGAACTTATCAAAATCAACACCCATCAAATAAATGATCCATTTAGCAAATGAGCAGAAGACATGAACATTTTCCCAAAGAAGACATACAAATGGCTAACAGACTCATGAAAATATGCTCAACATCACTCCTCATCAGGGAAATACAAATCAAAACCACAATGAGATACCACTCACACCTGTCAGAATGGCTAAAACTAACAACTCAGGAAACAATAGATGTTGGCACGGATGCAGAGAAAGAGGAACTCTTGCGATGTGGGTGAATATGCAAATTGGTGCATCTACTCTGGAACACAGTATAGAGGTTCCTCAAAAAGTTAAAAATGGAACTACACTACTATCCAGCAACTGCACTACTAGGTATTTATCCAAAGGATACAAAAATGCTGATTTGAAGGGGCACACACACCCTAATGTTTATAGCAGCACTATCTAAAATAGCCAAATATGGAAAGAGCCCAAGTGTCCATGGACAGATGAATGGATAAAGAAGATGTGGTGTGTGTGTGTGTGTGTGTGTGTGTGTGTGTGTGTGTGTGTGTGTGTATACATATGAGATCAGTATATGATACCTAGGAATATCTTATATACAATATAATAGATAATTACTCAGCCATCCAAAAGAATGATATCTTGCCATCTGCAACAGTGTTGATAGAACTAGAGGGTATTATGCTAAGCGAAATAAGTAAGTCAGAGAGAGATAAATACCATATGATCACTCATATGTGGAATTTAAGAAACAAAACAGATGAACATAGAAGAAGGGTAGGAAAAATAAAATAAGATAAAAACAGAGAGGGAGGCAAACCAAAAGAGACTCTTAACTATAGAGAACAAACTGAGGGTTGCTGGAGGGGAGGAGTGTGGGGGATGTGCTTAACGGGTGATGGGCATTAGGGAGGGCACTTGTTGGGAAGAGACTGGGTGTTATAAGTAAGTGATAAATCACTAAATTTTACTCCTGAAATCAATGCTATGCTATATGTTAACTAATTTGAATTTTAAAAAAATATTCTAAATGTATTTTAAACATCTGACACACTTACACATATTTAACATATTCACTTATCATGTAAAAGACCACATATAATTATAGATTTTCTCAGGTAAAGGAATTTGAAAACGTTAAGTCTATCAGTTAAATTTATTCCATTATCTTATATTAAATACATTGACTAAAGGAGATCTTCATCTTGGGTATATATCCACAGAGGAAATAGTATTAGAAAAACTTGAGTGTATCCAAGAGAGAAACATTTACTCATTTCCTGTATTAGTGAAAGTGTACTGCACACACACACAGTTACACACACACAGAATAAATTACAAGCACTGATTTTGTTTTTCTTACTCTAACAATTTATAATCCAAGGATGATAACATTTTTAACTCTATTAACAATACACTGATGCTTCAAGTAAAACTTTATGTTGAAAATCACTAATATATTTTAAAATTAATAATGTGATAAATGACGATTATATTGACATATTCAATACATTTGACTTTCTGAAACATAATGCACTGATTGGGAAAAAAATAATCTAGACAGGCCTAAGAACTCTTTTTTGGGGCCATACCTATCATTTTAAGGCAGTATTTCGTACACAAATGCCTTAGACACTGAAAGAAATATATGGACAAAAGATTTTTAGGGCATTGGGAAAGAGAATTTCAATATTAGAATATAGAAACAATATTCACAAGAGGGAATTTTTGCAAGAAGGAAAACTATGCCAATTGGTATCACTTATTACAATATATAAATGTTAGCCCTTTGAGTTATGAATTTCTATCTGAATCAATAGGTCTGAATCTTTGAAATTTACTACTGTGATTCTTGCTTTTTTAATATTTATGTTCAAGTCCATACAGATTAAATGGGCCCATAAATCTTAATGTTACTTCTAAAGTAAGGTGTTTATCTCTCCACCACCACACCTACCCTCTCTTCCTTAGTATAGACACAGCTTAAGAGTTTTTTATTTCTTTGATAGAGTCAAGTGAAGGAAGTAAATGAATTAAATTGTAAAAGACTGTTATGGAGCACTAATGTTCAGAGACAACAGTGGGTATGAACATCATGTAGCTATCCAGCAGCTAAAAAGAATCTCGGTAAAGTAGACCCCAGCTGTGTTATTCCAGAAGCCCATTTTTTACTTAATAAACTTTAGAACAGGCAACAAAGCAATTAGTGGATTTATGAGATGAGAGAAAAAACTGCCAGGTAGATCAACCTTTAAATGTCTAAATTTGTAAAATGATATAAGCAAAAATATGATAAAAGGCAATTTCTCAATTAATGTTAACCTCTTATAAACATTTTTCAATGCTAACTTGCCTCTAGCCTAATTTATATGTAATTTAATAAAATATAACCAATGAAATCAAAGTATCTTAATGTAGGAAAGGGTGCTAGCTCACCCACCTACCACGCATCCTCCTAAATCAAGAATTCTATCTTCAATGGCATAAACATATAAGAATTTAACCTTTGTTTGAATAACTAAAAACCCAAACTCACTACTTCATAAAAAAAAAAAACGTTTCATTATTTGGCAGCATTGCTTTTTAATAAGTTATTATTATTAATGGCTTGAAGTGAGCACTCTTTAAACCCCTCCACAAAATTTTAAATTGCTCTGTGAGGCAAGGCAAAGTCTTATTTATTTTCATATGATAGACCTCTAGATATTTAGTGCAAGTCTGTGTTGGGGGAGGTGACATAAGGGATATTTCTTTTTCTTCTGTTTTCTAATACCAATATTCCCAATACCTTTAAAAACTCCTTCTATGAAATGAATATCATAGAAATCATGCTCATGAACTTTAACATTCATATACCTCTGTTAGTTTATTTCTAGAATACAAAGCCAATTTATTATGACAATTTACATGGACAATTATCTGTACTCTCGTCCATGAATATTTAATAATTAAGACTAAATTAAAGGACATTATCAACATCTTACCATGATTGGAAATATTCATATTAAGAGTTTGCTTTTGACCTCATTGATTAAAGAACAGCTAGTAATATTCTCACTTAAATGACATAGTTAATAGGTTGTAGATCTCCTACCTTGAACAATTTTTGTCTCCTTAGGTCATACTATTTTAAAAGTTGAAGTATATGTAATTGGCAGAAAGAATCAGATGACATAAAGTAGGAGATAAGTCATTAAATTATACAGATTGGATTTTTTTTTCTAATTGCAGTTCGGGACCTTAAACTTGCTCAATAGATAGATAGATGATAGATGATAGATGATGATAGATTAGATAGATGGATAGATAGATAGATAGATAAATAGATAGATAGATAGATAGATGATAGATAGATGATAGATAATATAGACAGAAAGAGATATTGTTTAAATTAATTAACATGACTTAATGTAAGGTTAGAAATAAATGAACAATGAATTGATTCAATAGTTCAGATTGAGTGTTCTGTCTACATTTTGTCCTACCATGAATCAGAGGGAACACATGTATGCAGCATTTCTTTTATGCCATAAGAGAGTGATAGAAAATTATCTATGTAGTTATAGATGTATAGGTACATACAGATATATCTATATAACATGTGTCTTTGTATTTATGTATGCATATCTATTATTGTGCTTATAAAGTATCATGCATGAACAGGAAATAAACTTCAAAAAATACTCAAAAGACAGAAAGAGGATGAGCTTACAATGACCAGAGACAACCAGATCTTAACACTTGATAGGAGTGTTTAATTGTGGTGATGGTTGGAGCGGGGGAACTTATACGTATGCTTCAAGCATATATTCAAAAGATTAAATAAACCCAGGGAGGTCCTTCATGTAATTATCAGGATGACTAATCATGAAACTTCACTAATAGAACCAGAAGATGTGGCCCCTTCCTCTTCTCTTTAAACCACATGTCCTCAGCTAAAGAAAGTAGCCATATTTGCACCTTCTCTCCATTCACCCCCATAACCCTCTCTCAAGAGTGGGGTTTGGGAGTAATTGAGGTAGGGCAAGTATTCCAATAATGAGTAATGTCTAGGAAGAATGTGGAACCCTGAAACTCAGAAGTCACCTGCACACCATAAAAAGCAGCATACCCCATCCTACCCCACATCAGTGGAGGTATTTCTGGAATCACTATCTGCAACTGATTGACAAGGGAGACAAACAGGGATTCTCACACCAATGAAACATCACTTGTCATCTGAGCATACAACCAGACATCACCAAACATTTCAGAAAAATCAACATCACTTAAAAGACAAAATCTCAACCTAATTTTAAGGAAACAAGATGACAAAAAAGAGTAGTAAATAAAGATAATTAATGTCCAAACTTGTAAAATATGGATCTTAAGAATTTAAAATATGAGCATCAATATTTAAAACTTAAAATGGTCTGAATCTTGCTTGAGTCCCAATTCAAACCAAAAAACCATAGCAACCCTGGTTGATTTGAATACTCATTGAATATGTGATAGTATTGTTTATATTTTGCTTGATAATGGTATTCAATTTATTTTTTTTACTGAAATATAATTGACAGATAGTATTATACTAGTTTCAAGTGTATAACATAATGATTTGATATTTGTATATATCGTGAAATGATCACCGTAAGTTTAGTTTACACCCATCACCACACATAGTTAGAATTTTTTCTTGTGTTGAGAACTTTTAGGATTTATTCTCTTAGCCACTTTCAAATATGCAATACAATATTATTAATATAGTTTCCATGCTGTGCATTACATCCCCAGGACTTATTTATTTTACAACTGGAATTTTGTACCTTTTGATCCCTTCACTAAGTTTGCCCATTCCCCAACATCCTGTCTCTGGTAACCACCAAACTATTCTGTGTATCTATGAGCTTGTTTTTTTTCTTTTTTTTCACTTAGATTCCACAGATGAGTGAGATCTTATGGTATTTGTCTTTCTCTGTCTGACTTATTTGACTTAGCTGATGTCCTCAAGTTCCATCCGTGTTGTCATAAATGGCAAGATTTCATTCTTCTTTGTAACTGAATAATATTCCGTTGTAAATATATACCACATTTTTTTATCCATTCATCCATTAATGGACACAGGTTTTTTTTTCCATATCTTAGTTATTGTAAATAATACTGCATTGAACATCAGGGTGCATATATCTTTTTAAGTTAGCGTTTTCTCTTTCTTTGGATAAATATCGAGAAGTACTGGATCATATGATAGTTCTATTTTTAGTTTTTGAGGAAACTCCATATTATTTTCCATAGTGGCTGCAACAATTTGCGTTCCTATCAACACTGTATGAGGGTTCCCTTTTTTTCACATCCTCACCAACACTTGTTATTTCTTGTTTTTTTCATAATAACCATTCTAACAGGTATGAGGTGATATCTCATTATGGTTTTGATTTGCATTTCTCTGATGATTAATGATATTGAGCATCTTTTCATGTACCTGTTGGCCATGTGTATGTCTTCTTTGAAATAATGCCTTGTAGATCTTCTGTCCATTTTTAAATTGGATTGAGTTTTTTTGCTCTTAAGTTGTATGAGTTCTTTATATATTTTAGATATTAACTCCTTATCAGACATATGATTTGCAAACATTTTCTCCCATTCAGTGTGTTGCCTTTAATTTTGTTGATAGTTTCCTTTGCTGTGCAGAAACATTTTAGTTTATTAGTCCCACTTGTTTATTTTTAAATTTGGTATCAGGTCCAAACAAATCATCTCAAGACTGGGGTGCCTGAGTGGCACAGTCAGTTAAGCCTCCAACTCTTGGTTTTGGCTCAGGTTGTGATCTCAGGGTCATGATGTCAGGGTCACGATCTCCGGTTGTGAGAGCAAGCCCCGAGTAGGGCTCTGGGCTCAGTGCAGAGTCTTCTTGGATTCTCTCTCCTTCTGCACTCCGCCCCCCCACCAAAGAAATAAATCTTAAAAAAAAAATGTCATTGCCAAGACCAATGTCAAGGAGTTTACTGACTATGTTTTCTTTTAAGAGTTTTATAGTTTCAGGTGTATTCACTTCTTATACTTAAAAAAATCTTATTCTTTAGATGTACATTAATAGATAATTGTACATGAAATAATATAATGTCTGGGATTTCCTTCAAAATAATCCACAGGAGAGTAGGTGAATAATGTAAAGGTAAGTAGATGTGAAAAAAGATCCAGGAATAGGATAATGAAATTCAGGTGATGGGTACATGAGACCTTATTATACCACTCTCTCTATCTTTGCATATGCTTTCAATTGGCAGGAAAGCAGACAATACAAAGATAGGGGACAATTTAATGAGTTAGACAGATAATTTGAAAAAATTAGATTAATTTGGTAGTGTATGCTCTAAAAGTTCAGCTGTGAATAGTGAAACACCCATAATTTATAACTGACTGACGTTCTAAGAGGAGGGAATAAAATATATATGAAAAAAATACAACATTGTGCTGAAGAAAAACTCATATTTTCTGAACACACCACTGAATTAAAATGAAATGAACACAAAAAGAAAGCAAGATACAAAAAGTCCAGTTAGGTACATTGTCCAAGAATTTAACATCACAGAGGATAAATAAGAAATTCAATAATATTTTAAATGAAATGAAATAGATTAGCAGCTTTGCAAGCAAAATATATCTATGTGCCTATAAACATAAACTTGTTTTCTTAGCAATCACAGTGCATGCTGAAGGCAGAGTAACAAGAACCTAAGGGAACTTTGTGTAACAGCTAGACCACACCATTAGTATAGGAAGGTAGATGGCAGTGATATAATTCCAGCCTGGAATGGAAGAAAAAGAAGAAAAAAAAAAAAAAAGACTGAATGAGATGGTGGGACTTGGGGAAAAGCAGATTCTAGGGCAGAGGAGAATTACAACAACCACAAACAAAAGCAAAAACAAAACAAAACAAAAACAAGAAGAGTATTGCTGACATTTTCTGTCACTAGGGATAACAGTTGATTGAGTCATCCATTTAATTATTTTTCTACCCCATTTATTGTGGCTCTAACATGCCAAACACATGCCTTGGAGGCTTTTCACTTGCCTTTCTTCTGCCCTGATGACTATTGCTCTGGTAACTGCGAGCCTCCCTCCCGCCCTCCCACCTCTTTATTCGGGCCTCTTCTCAAATGTCATTTGATCAGAGAGACTTTTTCTAACCATATTATCTAAAATAATTGTTGCAGCTCCCCCAACATTCTCTAGTTCTTCACTTACTTCATTTTCCTACATAATAATTAAATCCCCATGACATGGTTTACTTATTTATTTGCCTGTTTGTCTTTTCCCACTAGGAAGTAAACTCCACTAAAGCATCTAGAACGGGGTTTGACACTAGCGTGAAACAGAAACATTATAAATTATTTAATGTCTTGGAGAGGAAAGAGCTGAGACCCCCCACCAATGCTTCTTTGGGAAATGGTGGTTACTTGCTAATGTACAAAAGCAGAAAATCATACAGGAAAAATATGTTATTTATATCTTCTTTAAGTGCTAAGGAAAGAAGAGGAACAAAAATGACATATGAAATTCAATAACAAATGCTTTTCACTGGATTTAACATTGTGTCTCTAAATATATTTCTTACAAACTAAATTAATGAAATAAATTCAATTCTGTTTGTATTTTATCAAAGAAAATCTTATTTTCAAAATGCCTACCTCTTGTTTTTAACATACTCAGATGACATTTCAGCAATGTGACTGCAGATTGCAAATAACCAAAATTATATATTCTTTAAATATTGTGATCTTAAATAAATATAAGAATTCACAAAGTGGGATCCTTGGTGACAACCTCAGGCACTGAGTTAAATATTTATTATGAGAAGGATTTCTATGTGCTAATAAATGCTTTCTCCCTAGGTTTCTCTTTTTGATATGTATTCTCCCTTATTTAGTGATGAATTCTTATTGTTTTAGCACAATATATTTGGAATCTCTTCTATTACCCAAAAGATTGCCATTTGGGTACCTCAGACAGACGATAGGGCTATTACCTGTCAGAGGCATTTTCAGACTCCTCTAGTCTGGGAGAGTGACAGTGTTTGAACCTTCACCATCTGGCCACTCACTTCCCCAAGTGATTCTTGGTGCAGGTCATATAAAGCGAATATGGATAATATTAAAATTTGGTAATATTTTCAATAGTAAATGAAACTTTGCACATTCTTCACAATCACTCTCAAGATTCACCCTCATAACTATGATCAATGAACAAAACTTCTAATAACATAAATCTTATCACATGTCACCATTAATTAATGTAATAACCTGCTATTAAAAACTCTATTGTTAAGTGCATGATTATTCTTTAAAGTCAACTTCAAAATATCCAATTTTTCCTTATAACTTATGGACATCAAAGCATTATCTTAATATTTAAATAGCAGTAATATTTTCCATCTGTAATACCTGATTTTCATAATTTATTAACTAAAAGTTTCATACTTTATATATTAAATAGTAGCACATTTATGGTGAACCACTTCAACTGAGATAAAGGATGTAGAAAGACAGGTTAATATTTGTTGAGTATCTTTTGTATGATAAAAGATGTAATTTAATTTATTTTCCCCAAAATCATTTTACAGATTAGGAAACAGGGTCTCTGAGAGGTTTTGAAAAAATTTCAGGCTGACAGAGTTAATAAGTGCCAGTGTTGGAATTCAAAACCAGGTCTGGCTGCTCCAAGAGTAAGCTCTATCTGTGTTATTTTACTTTGGATAGATTTTGATCATGCTCCTCAAAAATAGTCAAGATTGACGATCCATCAGTGTATCTCTCCTCTTGACTTTTCTTGTTCCCTTTGTTATCTGTTTCTACTTTCTGGACTTTCCCCAATTTGATTCTTTTCAATATGATGTTTTGAAAGAATCCCAAATCATAGATATCACAGTTTTATAAAAATATGCAGATATTTTGTTTTTCATTCTACACATTTTAAAAAATGCCATTTTTGACTTATGGAGAGTTTCTATTTTTTATGAATCTTATTTTTTTCTCCAAGCTAATATTTATTGTAGATCCTATAAAAGAAAGTAGATATTTGGACAACATTAAATGTTTTGTTAAGTTAATTTTCAGGAATTCTTATGTATTTACAATCATACTTTACTCAGAACCTTGTGACTTTCTGAAGTTAAATCATAGGATAAAATGGATTAACTATACTTAATGTTAGAAAAATCACAAGCTTTGCGCTCAGGAAGTGCAAATTGCAGGTGAAATGCAGAATACTAGATGAGCAGAAGACAATAAAAGTGAGTTAATCTTCAAGGTACTTGGAGCTAGACTGGTGAAAGAGTAAAATTGTAGAAACCACCCAAGTACAGTTTCTGGGGTACATGTCAATAGACCTTCTATACTGATAACATTAAGTTTAAAATCTATAGTTTTACTTGGGATACAGTGTTGTTGGTTATGAATATTTCACCTCAATATTTTCAGGCAGGGATCCATGTGCTATGGCATTTTCAAAAGATCTATATCTGAATTCTGAAAATGCTAGAGACTAATAAAAATTTGTATAGGTTACATCATTGTTTTAACCTTTAGGTTAATAATCTAAAAAAGTACTAACCACCTCAAAGCTGTATCGAGAGCTTGCAGGGAACAAAACTCCTGAGAGCAAACCCGAGCAGCTTGCTTAGCCCGGACCAACAAGGGCGGGGCAATTCTGCCTCCAGCAAAGACATTTGGGAACCACGGCAACAGACCCCTCCCCCAGAAGATCAGCACGATCAGCCAGCAAGCCAAGACCAAGTTTACCGATCAAGGAGAACGGGAGAACTCCAGTGCTAGGGGAATACTGCCCATAGAATTCATGGCTTTTTTACCATGATTCATTAGTTTTTCAAAGTTAATTTTTTTAACTGTTTTTTTTTTGAATATTTCGTTTTGCCTTTTTCAACCAACATCTTATCAATCCCTTTAAAAAAAAACAACATTTTTTATTTTTCATTTTTAGAGTCATATTTTATCCCTTCATAGTAGTTACCCTTATTTTTGGCATATATATATATATAAGTTGTTCTCTCTTTAAAATTTTGATACACAGTTTCTTCTAACAGATCAAAATATACCCTAAATCACTAGTGTATGGCTTTGTTCTAGTCTCCTGCCTGATCACAGTCTCTCCCTTTTATTTTTTTTTAAATCTTCTTCTTTCTTCTTTCAAACAACTTCTTATCTTATCAATTCCGTTTATTAAAACCTTTTATAATTTTCATCTTTACAGTCATTTTCCATCCCTTCATTGTATCAACCCTTATTTTGTACATATTTAAGTCTTTCTTCCTTTAAAATTTTAGCAGGCACTTTCTTCTAACAGAACAAAATACACCTAAAATCTAGTGTGTGGCACTGATCTATGCACTAGCCTGATCATGTTTGATCATATTCTGTTTTTTTTTTTTTTGGTTTTGTTCTGTTTTTGTTTGTTTTTTTCTTTTTCTTTTTTTTTCCTCTTTCTTTTTTCTTTCTTTCCCTTTCTTTTCCTCTGGTTTCAGGTCTTTTCTGATTTGTATAGAGTATATTTGCTGGGGATGTTGTTAACCTGTTAGCATTTTGTTCTCTCATTCATCTATTCTCCTCTGGACAAAATGACAAGACGAAAAAATCACCTCACCAAAAAGAACAAGAGGTAGTACCGTCTGCCAGGGACCTACTCAATATGGACATTAGTACGGTGTCGGACCTAGAGTTCAGAATCATGACTTTCAAGATACTAGCTGGGCTTGAAAAAGGCAGGGAAGTTTTTAGAGAAACACTTTCTGGAGAAATAAAAGAACTAAAATCTAACCAAGTCGAAATCAAAAAGCCTATTAATGAGGTGCAATAAAAAATGGGGGCACTAACTGCTAGGATAAATGAGGCAGAAGAGAGAATCAGCGATATAGAAGACAAACTGATGGAAAATAAAGAGGCTGAGAAGAAGAGAGATAAACAACTACAGGATCACGAGGGCAGAGTTCGAGAGATAAGCCATACAATAAGATGAAAAAACATTAGAATAATTGGGATCCCAGAAGAAGAAGAAAGAGAGAGAGGGGCAGAAGGTATATTGGAGCAAATTATAGCAGAGAACTTCCCTAATGTGGGGAAGGAAACAGGCATCAAAATCCAGGAGGCACAGAGAACCCCTCTCAAAATCAATAAAAATAGATCAACACCCCGACATCTAATACTAAAACTTACGAGTCTCAGAGACAAAGGGAAAATCTTGAAAGCAGCTCGGGAGAAGAGATATGTAACCTACAATGGTAGAAACAATAGATTGGCAACAGACCTATCCACAGAGACCTGGCAGGCCAGAAAGGACTGGCATGATATCTTCAGAACACTAAACGAGAAAAATATGCAGCCAAGAATACTATATCCAGCTAGGCTGTCATTCAAAATAGAAGGAGAGAGAAAAAGCTTCCAGGACAAACAAAAACTAAAAGAATTTGCAAACACAAAACCAGCCCTAAAAGAAATATTGAAAGGGGTCCTCTAAGCAAAGAGAGAGTCTAAAAGCAGCATAGATCAGAAAGGAACACAGGCAATATACAGTCACAGTCACCTTACAGGCAATACAATGGCACTAAATTCATATCTTTCAATAGTTACCCTGAATGTAAATGGGCTAAATGCCCCAATCAAAAGACACAGGCTATCAGATTGGATTAAAAAACAAGATCCATCAGTATGCTGTCTGCAAGAGACTCATTTTAGACCCAAAGACACCCCCACATTGAAAGTGAGGGGGTGGAAAACCATTTACCATGCTAATGGACACCAAAAGAAAGCTGGGGTGGCAATTCTTATATCAGACAAATTAGATTTTAAAACAAAGATTGTAATAAGAGATGAAGAAGGATACTATATCTTACTTAAAGGGTCTATCCAACAAGAAGATCTAACAATTGTAAATATCTATGCCCCTAACATGGGAGCAGCCAATTATATAAGGCAATTAATAACAAAAGCAAAGAAACACATTGAAAACAATACAATAATAGTGGGGGACTTTAACACCCTTCTGACTGAAATGGACAGATCATCTAAGCAAAAGATCAACAAGGAAATAAAGACTTTAAATGAAACACTGGACCAAATGGACTTTACAGACATACTCAGAACATTCCATCTCAAAGCAACGGAATACATTTTCTTCTCTAATGCCCACGGAACATTCTCCAGAATTGATCACATCCTAGGTCACAAATCAGGTCTCAACCAATACCAAATAACTGGGATTAATCCCTGCATATTTTCAGACCACAATGCCTTGAAACTAGAACTCCATCACAAGAGGAAAGTCGGAAAGAACTCAAATACATGGAGGCTAAAGAGCATCCTACTAAAGAATGAATGGGTCAACCAGGAAATTAAAGAATTAAAAAAAATCATGGAAACCAATGAAAATGAAAACACAACTGTTCAAAATCTTTGGCATACAGCAAAGGCAACCCTAAGAGGAAAGTACATAGCAATACAAGCCTTTCTCAAGAAACAAGATATGTCCCAAATACACAACCTAACCCTACACCTAAAGGAGCTAGAGACAGAATAAAGCCTAAACCCAGCAGGAGAAGAGAAATAATAAAGATCAGAGCAGAAATCAATGAAATAGAAACCAAAAGAAGAGTAGAACAGATCAACGAAACTAGGAGCTGGTTCTTTGAAAGATTTAACAAGATTGATAAACCCCTGGCCAGACTTATCAAAAACAGAAGAGAAATGACCCAAATCAACAAAATCATGCATGAAAGAGGAGAGATCACAACCAACACCAAAGAAATACAAACAATTATAAGAACATATTGTGAGCAACTCTATGCCAGCAAATTAGATAACCTGGAAGAAATGGGTGCATTCCTAGAGATGTATCAACTACCAAAATTGAACCAGGAAGAAATAGAAAACCTGAACAGACCTATAACTGCTAAGGAAATGGAAGCAGTCATCAAAAATCTCCCAACAAACAAAAGCCCAGGGCCACATGGCTTCCCAGGGGAATTCTATCAAACATTTAAAGAAGAATTAATACCTATTCTCCTGAAACTGTTCCAAAAAATAGAAATGGAAGGAAAACTTCCAAACTCATTTTATGAGGCCACCATTACCTTGATCCCAAAACAAGAGAAAGACCCCATCAAAAAGGAGAATTACAGACCAATATCCTTGATGAACATGGATGCAAAAATTCTCACCAAAATACTAGCCAAGAGGATCCAACAGTAGAATAAAAGGATTATTCACCACGACCAAATGGGATTTATCCCTGGGCTGCAAGTTTGGTTCAACATCAGCAAATCAGTCAACGTGATACAATACATTAACAAAAGAAAGAACAAGAATCATATGATCCTCTCAATAGATGCAGAAAAAGCATTTGACAAAGTACAGCATCCTTTCTTGATCCAACTCTTCAGAGTATAGGGATAGAGGGTACATACCTCAATATCATAAAAGCCATCTATGAAAAACCTACAGCAAATATCATTCTCAATGGGGAAAAGCTGAGAGCTTTTCCCCTAAGGTTAGGAACGTGGCAGGGATGTCCACTATCATCACTGCTATTCAACATAGTATTAGAAGTCCTAGCCACAGGAATCAGACAACAAAAAGAAATGAAAGGCATCCAAATCGGCAAAGAGAAAGTCAAGCTCTCACTCTTTGCAGATGATACGATACTGTATGTGGAAAACCCAAAAGACTCCACCCCAAAACTGCTAGAACTCATACAGGAATTCAGTAAAGTAGCAGGATATAAAATCAATGCACAGAAATCAGTGGCATTCTTATACACCAACAACAAGGTAGAAGAAAGAGAAATCAAGGAGTCGATCCCATTTACAATTGCACCCAAATCCATAAGATACCTAGGAATAAACTTAACCAAAAAGGCAAAGGATCTGTACTCAGAAAACTATAAAATACTCATGAAAGAAATTGAAGAAGACACAAAGAAATGGAAAAACGTTCCATGCTCATGGATTGGAAGAACAAACATTGTGAAGATGTCAATGCTACCTAGAGCAATCTACACATTCAATGCAATCCCCATCAAAATACCATCCACTTTTTCCAAAGAAATGGAACAAATAATCCTAAAATTTGTATGGAACCAGAAGAGACCCCGCATAGCCAGAGGAGTATTGAAAAAGAAAAGCAAACCTGGCGGCATCACAATTCCAGACTTCCAGCTCTACTACAAAGCTGTCATCATCAACACAGTATGGTACTGGCACAAAAACAGACACATAGATCAATGGAACAGAATAGAGAGCTCAGAAATGGACCCTCAACTCTATGGTCAACTCATCTTTGACAAAGCAGGGAAAGAATGTCCAATGGAAAAAAGACAGTCTCTTCAACAAACGGTGTTGGGAAAATTGGACAGCCACATGCAGAAGAATGAAACTGGACCACTTCCTTACACCACACACAAAAATAGACTCCAAATGGTTGAAAGACCTAAACGTGAGACAAGAGTCCATCAAAATCCTAAAGAAGAACACAGGCAGCAACCTCTTCGATCTCAGTCGCAGCAACTTCTCCTAGAAACATCGCCAAAGGCAAGGGAAACAAGGGCAAAAATGAACTATTGGGATTTCATCAAGATAAAAAGCTTTTACACAGCAAAAGAAACAGTCAACAAAACCAAAGACAACCGACAGAATGGGAGAAAATATTTGCAAATGACATATCAGATTAAGGGCTAGTATCCAAAATCTATAAAGAAGTTATCAAACTCAACACCCAAAGAACAAATAATCTAATCAAGAAATGGACAGAAGCCAGGAACAGACATTTTTCCAAAGAAGACATCCAAATGGCCAACAGACACATGAAAAAGTGCTCAACATCGCTCGGCACCAGGGAAATCCAAATCAAAACCTCAATGAGATACCACCTCACACCAGTCAGAATGGCTGAAATTAACAAGTCAGGAAACGACAGATGTTGGCGGGGATGCGGAGAAAGGCGAACCCTCCTACACTGTTGGTGGGAATGCAAGCTGGTGCAACCACTCTGGAAAACAGTATGGAGGTTCCTCAAACAGTTGAAAATAGAGTTAGCCTACGATCCAGCGATTGCACTACTGGGTATTTAACCCAAAGATACAAATGTAGGGATCCAAAGGAGTATGTGCAGCCCAATGTTTATAGCAGCAATGTCCACAATAGCCAAATTGTGGAAAGAGCCAAGATGTGCATCGACAGATGAATGGATAAAGAAGATGTGGTATGTATACACAATGGAATATTATGCAGCCATCCAAAGGAATGAGATCTTGCCATTTGCAATGACATTGATGGAACTGGAGGGTGTTATGCTGAGTGACATAATTCAATCAGAGAAAGACATGTATCATATGACCTCACTGATATGAGGAATTTTTAACCTCAGGAAACACCTGAGGTTTGCTGGAGTGGTGGGGCGGTGGGAGGGATGGGGTGGCTGGGTGATAGACATTGGGGAGGGTATGTGCTATGGTGAGCGCTGTGAATTGTGCAAGACTGTTGAATCACAGATCTGTACTTCTGAAACAAATAATGCAATATATGTTAAGAAAAAAAAAGAAGAAGAAGAAGATAGCAGGAGGGGAAGAATGTAAGGGAGTAAGTCAGAGGGGGAGACAAACCATGAGAGACGATGGACTCTGAAAAACAAACTGAGGTTTCTAGAGGGGAGGGGGGTGGGGGGATGGGTTAGCCTGGTGATGGGTATTAAAGAGGGCACGTTCTGCGTGGAGCACTGGGTGTTACGCATAAACAATGAATCATGGAACACTACATCAAAAACTAATGATGTAATGTATGGTGATTAACATAACAATAAAAAAATTAAAAAAATAAAAAAGTACTAACCACCTGTTCTGTGTTTCAAAATTACTTCTTCCCACAATATCTTTTCAATTCAATTAATATGCCAAGCTGTCTCCTCACCCAAACACCCAGGATGTTTGCATCTAACATTTCTTTTTCTTCTTGCTTTCCCTATAATTTGCTTTCCCTTGTCCATCAGATCTCAGTTTTACTATCAGAGTGTAGAGGCCTGTTTTCTTCTTGAGAACCAACATGATATATAAAGTGAGAAAACATGTGAAAGTGTTTTAAAAATAGAAAACCCAGCACTGGAATTACATCATTTAGTAAGATGATAAAATTCCTGAATTAAATTAGGATGGAACTACTCTGTGAAAGCAAGTTTAATACTGCCCAGTTTTTATTTCCAAAACTTATTACTGAATGATCCTTGTTGACATTATTGAGTCTTTCTGTTGGGGAAGAAAATATTCCTCAATGATCTATCTCATTCTTTGTGCATTTTTCCAATCTAATCAAGATAACTTTTTAAAAAACCTTAAATTATACATTATCTCCCTGCTTAAAAGCCTTCACTAACTTTCCACTGTAGGTACAACTAAACTTGAAACTCTATACTGTAAATTATACCATCTCTTGCCCTCTCTTCCACACCCACACTCGCAAACAGTGGCCTTTATGTTCCTCCAGTTCCCACTGCATTTTGCTGCTGAAGTGACTTCCAGCAGCCATTCTCTCTCTAGTTTGCTCTTTCCCCTGCGCTTATGTTGATTGTTTTCTTCCATTTTTGCATTCTATCTCTTCTCTGTCTCTTCATCCATGTGCTATGTACATCTCTTCTATTCTCTGGGTGGGTTCTAATGTCAAATTTATAGGGAACCCTTCTTTAAGAATTCTACATAATTCTATATAAAGAACTGTGCAATGCCATTTGCTATCTCACCACATTGATCACTTCATAACACTTAAAATGTTTATTTTGCATTTTAGTTCATTTGGTCATTTATACCTTTTTTCCACAAGTATAAGCTCTGTGTGGACAATGAGAACCTCTTTCACAGTGCACATTACAAGTGCTCGATACTTGTTCCATGATCGAATAGATTCCAACAATTAAATAACACTAAGTTAAATATTTAATCATGTCTACCTGTCTAAATTATTATTAGAAATTTAGTTATTTCCTTTTTTAAATTATTTGTTTATTTTTTATTATGTTCAGTTAGCCAGCATATAGTACATCCTTCGTTTTTGATGTAGCGCTCAATGATTCATTAGTCACGTATAACATAACCCAGTGCTCATCACAACACACGCCCTCCTTAATACCCAACACCCGGTTACCAGTTACCCCATCCCCCCATCCCCCTCCCTTCTGTAACCCTCAGTTTGTTTCCCTGAGTCCAGAGTCTCTCATGGTTTGTCTCCCTCTCTGATTTCTTCCCATTGAATTTTCCCACCATTTGCATCGACATGGATGGAACTGGAGGGTATTATGCTAAGTGAAATAAGTCAAGCAGAGAAAGACAATTATCATATGGTTTCACTCAAATGTGGAACATAAGAAATTTATTTATTTCAATATTGGACAGTCTTGGTCTAACTAAATGACACATTACTTAAATTGCTTGTTTTATTGGAGATCATGAGTAGGTCTTTTCTTATTGATAAGTTCATTTATTTATTGTAATTGTGACATCATTGAAACTATTTATCACCCTCATCTTGAAATTTCCTTCTCCTTTGTCTTCTGTTCGAATACCCTATTGAAAGTTTAAAGGTTGTATGTGTCAATGACACCCCCAAAATATCCTACCATCAATAGCAATAATAAAATAACAACAACAGTGTAAAAATTGCATCCGTGTGGAATTCAATTACTTCTGTAAGTTGACTCCACTTAAAGTTTTGAAACTATGTTTTAACGTCTAATAAATGTAGTTTACCACATAAGCTAACCTACTCTCTGTCAAAAAGAAATAAATGTCCAACTATTCATTTTCACTTTAATGTCATTGACTGTATTGTTCTCTATGACTTGAATCCTTTCATACCCCCTGTGTTTTCATGCAGGTGTATACACACACATACATATGCACACGTTATGTGTTTGAATAGGAAATGATTAATTCACACTGCAAAAACTGCTTTCTTCTATGGCTTTATTAGAAAACACTACCCACAGCAAAGGAAAGGAAGCTTTTTTTTTTTTTAAAGATTTTATTTATTTATTTGAGAGAGAGAGAATGAGAGATAGAGAGCACGAGAGGGAAGAGGGTCAGAGGGAGAAGCAGACTCCCTGCTGAGCAGGGAGCCCGAAGTGGGACGTGATCCCGGAACTCCAGGATCATGACCTGAGCCAAAGGCAGTTGCTTAACCAAATGAGCCACCCGGGCGTCCAGAAAAGAAGCTTTAAAAGGGTTTAGTGACACACAACTAACGCGAAGGAAATAGGCAACGTTAGGAGTTACATTGCATATGAAAATTAAAATTTTACAACTCTCTATAACCTATAAAATTTTCTCTTGTTAACCAAAGAAATAGACTCAGGCATGGCTTACTAGGAGTCTGGGTAATTTTTTGATTGCTAACTCGGCCTCTCTGTGCTTCCTTTTTGCATGTTTGGAAAACAGGCATGTGAAATAATTGTGAAAAAAGTAGCTGCAAAACCTGTATGTACATATAAGAATTTGAAAAATGTTTAAAACATTCTGTGTTGTGGGATAGTCATAATTCAAAATCTTTCTTCCTGTGTGTGTTTTCTACTAAGTCTTTATACCCTTCACTGCACAGGGCTAAGTACATAGCCCAATTCTCAATACTAATTGATCCATTGATTGAAACATCCTGTGGTTTCAATTAGTCTGCATGGGCTAGACATTTTTGTGAGTGTTAGAAATCCATAGTCTGGATTTTCAATGCTTATATAGAAGTACAGGTTTGTAGCAGTAGATCAGAAATAATGAATGAGTCTTCTGGTAAGCTTGTTCTGTTGGATGTGTCAATCTTAGACTCCTCAGGCAAGAATCTAGAAAGAGGAAAAGTGAAGTCTATCCTGTAATGTAAATTGTTCTAGTAGTCTATTCTATTCATTCAAACAATTTTGGTAAGCGAAGGAACATTCATTTATTGAAAATTTGTTTCTTCAAAGCAAATTAAGTTTTTAAAATTTTTTGATGAAAAAAGATTAACATTCTTATGCAAAACCAGCAGTTTGACTAGCACACATACTTTCTTCATTTGACTAGAAGTTTTCTACAAATAAAAACACAGTGATGTCTCATAATGCATCAAATCTGGTGGTTAATATATATAAATTCCACGAATATGGTTCAATAAATATTAAAGGATGTTTCATAACTGGCAAAATAGCTTCGAATTTCCTTAGTAAAATTATTGTTTCATAGCATTGTCAGGAATTTACTTAGTGCACCAGGATTTCTCTTAATTCCTCACAGTTCAATGCCAGGAATAGTTTTTGCAATCTCTAAATTACTTTATTTATTCATTAACTTCTCATTATCCTTCCCACTTATATGAGAAAGTAAAATTAACTTAAGTGATTTATCAACTGAAACAAGGACTTTTAATATATTTCTCTTACTTGAAATTATTTTAGAATATATCTTATATATAGACATTTATGAATCCTGGCCATTCCTGCAATACTATATAAAAGATCGATTGTCAATTTTTGTCATTTACTTGCAAAGCCACTAGGTCACCAGAAAAGCAGGGCTGTGATTAATCAGGAATCATATATTTTGAATACTCAAATGTATAGCAAGTTGTACTTTTTATAAAATGTTTGTGAAAGTTGCCAAGATCAACTACTAAAAGCTTTATTTCCAAAACGCTGTCTACATCAAAATGAGGTTAAATGTACAAATAATTTCAAAATAAGCATAAACATGTACACTTATTAAGCACCAGTAAAGTGCTAGTTGGTTCACAGGTTTTATTGGATCCACACTCAAATCTAATGGAGTAGGCCTCCCTCATTAATGTCCACTATGCATATGAAGAAGCAGAGACTCAAAAAGTTAGAGCATTGTCCAAACCATCGCAGCTAGTAAGTAGCAGAGAAGGATTTGGATCGTGGTTTGATTTCAAAGCCTGTGAAGTTCCCAATCTGTAATATTGCTTCTAGACCAAAATACAAAGAGGAAAACTGCACATAATCCTTTACAAGTATTATAAATACTAGGCAAGTCATATTTGCAAATATTTATAAAACTACAATAAATTTCTAGCTAGATACTCTATTTTCTCAATCAGTAAGATGCTTTGTACTCCCATGGGATCCTGCACATGGCTGTATTACAGTATTAATACTATTGGTTATTATTAGTATTAGTATTTTGTTACTTATTATTATTGTACTTAATTTTTCAGAATTGTTTGCTACAATTCTATCTACTTACTAGGCTATGTGCATTCATATTTGTATCTTCATTCTCTGCCACTGCACTTGACAATTTGATAGGGCTCAATAAACATTTGTCATATGAATGAAATATATGATGACAAAGCTGACTTTTAGATTTTAATTAATTTTTCTTCCCTTCAGAATCCAAATGATAAATTCTTCAGAAATCATCCCTCAAAAAGTACAAAATTTGGCATGTGTTCAGTACTATTCCATTAAGATCAACCTTCATTATATACATAATAATATATGCATAGTAACATCAGGTAGCATGTGAGAGGGAGTCAAAAAATAAGAGGGTCTGTTCTCTCAGAAATAACCCGAATTTTATCCTGCCAACATGCCTGAACTTTTCTAAATTAAATTTACCCTCAGACTGCAATAGTTGTATTAAAAAATAGTTTTTTAACATTAGATGCTTTTCAGATGTGTAGACTTATGCAGAGCCCAGTTTATAAAACAAATAAAAGGACTGTTTTTATTTAAAGAGGGGCAAACACCCCAGGTTGTGACTGCTTGCACTGCCCTTAACAGTCTTGGCAATCCCTAAAGAGTGACAAAGGACTATGTATGTTCACTCACCAAATTTTTAAAAACACTGGGGAAAACATGGTTCTTTACTAAATCTTGAGGAATTATCAGTTATTTTATTTGGGAGGAATATCCCATTAACACCTGAGCATGACTTAAATTATGTGAGTATCCTCTATCAGTGAATAAGCCCAGGGAGGAGAAAAAAAAAGAAGAAGAAGAAGTAGTAGAAGAAGAAGAAGGAGAGGAACAGGTAATCTTTGGGGGGCAAAAAAAGGACAGTCCTTTATAAAACATAGTCTAGGAAAGGAAAAAAGAACTGTGAACTCTGAGAAAAATCTATTCCCCAGGAATGCTCCACCTAGCCACACTCCTGGTGCAAGCTTACATCATCTCTTACCGGCTTTACGACCTCAGCCTCCTAGCATTTGGTTTTTCTGCCTTACTTTCTTCTGTTTGTTTATTCTTAACACGGTTGCCCGAACGTTCTTAGAATATATGTCAGATGCCATCACACCAGTGTTTCACAACCTCCAATGACTTCCCATCTCATTTGAATAAAAATGAACTCTTCCTGGACCAACCTGTAAGATCTAATGAGGAACCTGGTGCTGCTGCCTCCCTGAGCTCACCAGCTCTGGCCCTTTACTGACTCGGCTCCAGGCTGTCTGGCCCCTTAAATATTTCAAAGTTGATCATGCCTCAGGACCTTTGCTTTTCTATTCCTTCTGCCTGGGGCACCGTCCCATATATCTGAACAGCATACGCTTCCGCTTACTTCTGGACATGGCTGAAGAGCCACATTATCACTGGAGCTTGGCCATGCAGACTACTTAAATATCAGTTCCCTTCCCTTTGAAATTCCCGGCCTTCTTGCCCTGATCTTTATCTCCTTAGATGTCTTCATCATCTGATATACTCATTTACTTGTGAAATGTTAATTTCTATCCCTCACTTCAAAAATGTAAGCTCAATGAAGACATGGATTTTGGTTTACCTTTCTTTTTTCTTTTTCTTTTCTTTTTTCTTTTTCTTCCTTTTTTTTCTTTTTGTGCCACATCATTATCACTTCGAACAAGACTTGGCACATAATAGGTGCTCAGTAAAACAACAACAACCTATAGAAGATACATGTATGTATGTTTGAGTAAATAAAGAGATAGACAGACGATGGATGGAATTTTGATTATTTATTTATTTATTTATTAGAACTTTTATTTTTAATGTAACTAAAATTTATGAATTTAAATGTGAAGACTTTTAAACTAAATTTTAACAAATACAGTGAAAAGTATTTTTAAATATGTTGCACATCATTGCCTCTTTCTTAAAATGGGCATGCCAAATATATGCTAATTGTTTAGTGTTTTAGAGTCCCCTTTAGTAATAAAAATGAAAGTACTGAAATAGTGTAGAAACCACTGTTATAATTCTATCTGCCCTTACACTAAATAACAACGGACACAGTTTTATACTGCTTTTGTTTAAATATATATTTTTTGCCCTCTCCTTCATTATAAAGTGTTATCCCTTCCACCAACCTGATCATTGTTATTAATTCAAAAAGTGTTTGTTCATTTCTCATGCCATGATGGCCACTGTGTTAGGCACTGTTAATTCAATATTAAGTAAGACATTATTCTCTTCCCTTTAGCACCATCCTAGCCTAGTAAGATAATCTCCATTTTTCCAAAAATTACCTCTCTAAAGAAAAAAAATCATTAAATTGTTTTCAAGTCTAGACACACACACACACACACACACACACACAAATACACATTACCATAATATTAGAAAGCTCCCTTTTGAGACTGCTAAAGTTCCTCTTCTTTTAGAGCAGGGCAAATTTATTAACAGTTACCAGCCTATGAACTTTGAACCACACAATTCATGAAAGGATATAGAGAACACCAATCCATAATGTGTGTATTTTTTTAAAAACTTTATTCTTGTACATGATAGGAGAAAAAATATAGCTATGGAAGAGTGTCTAAGATAACAAAAGAGGCAATATCTGTAGCAAGTGGTTTTAAATTTATTTTTCTTATATTAAGTGTCTTTTATAATACATACGTAATAAGATTTTTATAAGGATTAAATGAAATAGCTGGTTGGCATTTAGTGGGATGTTATAAAATTATAGCCCTCATCTGAGTTTCCCAGATCATTATTTAAGAAGAAAATATTCTTTTCAAAAGGAAGAAAATAACGATAACAGTAAAAATTCTCTATCTATATCTAGCTATTGGAGAAAATATTCTCCATATTTAATCTGAGAGTCTACCTAGTATGAATAGATTTAGAGAATCTAATATAATCTGCAAATTCATCTTTTATTTTCCCTCTCTCATCTTCATTTATAATTTTGTCCTAGAATTATGCACTAAAATTTAAGTAGACTACAACCTCAGGAACTCTATGTAGTATTATGATCTTCAGACTTATCTATCCTAATATTTTTCAGACTTTCCAGTATGCCTGTATTCAGTACCCATCACATTTCCTCTGCTCTCCAAAAAAAGTGACAATTTCCATCTTTCATGATGGTTAACTAGAGAACTAGAGAAGTATAGCAAGGGAGAGGTCACTGTAGTTGCAGAAGACAGAATCTAGGGCAAGGGGTCCCTTGGTTACCTTTCCCCAAGACTGAGTGAGAAGTAATATTCTTTTGGACTATGGACTGAAAGGCAATTTGACTAGTAGTAAGAATCATTAAACTATATTGAATACCTTCAGTTTTGATATGCAAATTAGAAATTAGAGGCCTATTTACTTATAGTACCAATGTTCAGAAGGAATTTGATTTCTCAGAATAAACTCCTTGAAGGTCTGTGAATATATAATTTACTTGAAATAAAAATCACAATACTATTTCTAAAGCAGTGTGTATAAAATATTCTCAGCTGCTCTAAGTTCACATATGACTTACACATGAACATCTGGAAAAAAAAAAACATTGTTAAACTATGTGTAATTATGTATATCCCTAATCAGAATCATACTTGGGCAAATGGGGTCCTAGCCTCCTAAGCCTTTTTTTTTTTTTTACCACAGATTTTTAAAAGATCTGGTAACAATGCAGATGAAAGCAGGTCTAAAAGTTTGGCAGATGCATCTCGAGATGGAAAGAAAGATGGAAGTGTAGAAATCTGACATGTGTCCAAATGAGACATGAGACAGTAAAATATCATCCACAAAGTTCAATTTAGGTAGGCTTAAAAGAAGAGGGTATTTTCAGGTCTCCTAAGTAGAAAAAAAAGCAACTATATTGAAACAATATTTTAAATTTCTGTTATTTTTATCCATGTTTATATAGACATCATATACATTTTTTTAAAACTTCCAGATCTGTTTTATACATTGCAATCTTACCATTTTATTTTGATATTAATGGTTAAAATTTCATGGGGCACACATTATCTCAAAGTGATCCTGGAAAATTTAAATAAAATGTGTAAAATAATGAAATTACTTTGTACTATGGAAATCTAACACTTTGGAAAATATAAAGTATTAATTAATAAGCAGTTTTCTCTTTAAAGGATTGCTATATTATACAAAATAAGTAATATGATTCCCCCAAATGTTTTCTACAGTAGAAAGGATTCTTGAGGGGCACCTGGGTGGCTCAGTCAGTTAAGCAATATGCTTCAGCTCAGGTCAGCCTCTCAAGGTCCTGGGATTGGGATAAAGCCCTGGGTTGGACTCTGTGCTCAGCGAGGAGCCTGCTTCTCCCTCTCTCCCTGCCCCTCCCACCGCTCATGTGCTCTCTCTCAAATAAATAAATAAAAAAAAGTATTCTTGAAAAATCATTAAATATATCAAATATATCTATATCTACATTAAATATGTCCATATATATAAATCTATATTTTTATATTTGTGGAAATATTTTCATAAAAGAGGTAAGGGTTCCTTTAATCATATCATATTGCCCTGAGCAGTGTGATTAACCAAACAGGACCTAGTACCAAAGTCAAAATAATGAATTTTCCCAAACCACCTTGGACATTCTGCATATGACTTTAGGAAATAAAAAGGTACTTAACTAAATATGAATGCATTATTTTAGTGCCATTTTGCATTTCTACATTCATGCAATTAACTCAGCAATTTACATATGAGAATTTCTCAAGTATATACATTTATTTCTTGATTCAAGTCAAAAGGTCAAATAAACCAAAGAGGTAGAGTGGATTAAAATGGCCCCTCAGGATCAATTAACACCTACAAAGGATGTTTAGTAAGCAGTCACTCAATTGCTACTTAACTAAACTATACTTACACTGTAATGAAGATTAATAGATTTTGAACAGGTTATGTTTATTTGTTTTAAGAAACAGTGGGAGTCCTTGATAGTACACATAAAATCACTTGATATTAGTGCTATATGTTACTGTGTTTCATTCATTTTTGGAAAGAAAATGTCATTACAAAAGGATCTTCATTTAACTTCCACATCCACAATGTTGTACACTCATTTTAAATGATATTCACTTGTTTTAAGTGATATTTTCTAGTAATGCACATAGATATGTGTCATTTAAATAAAACAAAGATAAACAAAGACAAAAAATACAGGCACCATCATAAGGCATGATCATTCAAATTGGATCATAATTAATCATTTAAATGCTTTTGTTGAATGTTATTATTTGGAGGCAAATTATTTGACATTCTAGAAGGGCTGTCAAAAGGAAAAGAATCAGAATTCACTTTTCCTGGATAAGCACACATCTAACTCTGTTTAGAAGACAATTACTAAAAGGGAAAAGTCCTCAAACAAGAAAATGCTTGGGTTTAAATCCAATTTTGTTTATTGCTTAAATGTTTGAGTTAAAGGAACTTTCAGTGTGGCATATTTAATATTCATGTTGGATTTAATAATTATGTAAAGAGTGTTGTACTTGTGTATAGTTATAAATGCTTGAGCATCCTCCAGATTTTTAGTAGCCTGATTGATCTTTTTTGCTAAGGTTGTGTCAGGGTATTATGGCAATAATATGAACACTCATTTGAAAGATCCTGATTGACTAAAATGACAGTTCAGCTTAATTAAATAGGATTAGAATAATTGAATTGATTTTGTCTTTAAAACAAAATGCAATGTGATTATTAAGATTCTTTTTAAAAGGTGAGGGGTATTAAAGAGGGCACATGCTGAATGGAGCACTGGGTGTTATCCACAAACAATGGAATCATGGAACACTACATCATGGAACACTACATGAAAAATTAATGATGTAATGTATGGTGATTAACATAACATAATAAAATAAAAAAGTGATCTTTATTATGTCAATGTCCTCTTCCTTATAAACTTGGTTATCTTACATTTTAATTTACTTATAAGTCCTTTTTTTTTTTAAAGATTTTATTTACTTATTTGACAGAGAGAGACACAGCGAGAGAGGGAACACCAGCAGGGGGAGTGGGAGAGGGAGAAGCAGGCTTCCCGCGGATCAGGGAGCCCGATGCGGGGCTCGATTCCAGGACGCTGGGATCGTGACCTGAGCCGAAGGCAGACTCTTAACGACTAAGCCACCCAGGCGCCCTGTACAAGTCAATTATTAATTATGACTTGCTAAACAATCTTTTTTGTTAGCTCTTCCAGCCAGTTGCAAGGAACCTAATTCTTCTATATATGCTAATACTTGGCATTGGACCCAGTATATAGTAAGTGCTCAGTTAATTTTTTTTTTAAATTTGGAATAGTGGGTAAATAAATTAATGAGTACAGTATTTTAAAAGGCATAATTTTTCAAGGATTTTTTCCAATATGTAAAGCTAAGTCATGATGTCTTAGTAAATTGATTCTTTTCTTTCCTTCTCTCCTTTCTTTTTCTTTTCTTCCTTCATTCTTTTCTTTTCTTTTCTCCCTTCCTTCCTGCCTTCCTTCCCTCCCTCCTTCCTTCCTTCCTTCCTTCCTTCCTTCCTTCCCTCCCTCCTTCCTTCCTTCCTTCCTTCCCTCCCTCCTTCCTTCCTTCCTTCCTTCCTTCCTTCCCTCCCTCCTTCCTTCCTTCCTTCCTTCCTTCCTTCCTTCCTTCCTTCCTTCCTTCTTCTTCTCTTTTCCTTTCCTTTTCTCCTTCCTTTATTATTTCATTTTTCCTTCCTCCTCTTCTTCTTTCCCACTAATAGTATAGTAATAATAATTAGTAAATAAATACTAAAGTTTAAGAATATAATCAATCATCTTCAATCATTTCACTTTAACATAATTTCAGGCATACTCTATTTTCTAAATCCTATATATTTTACTTGGTAATTTAAATGAATTATGTTTAAATATGTTCAACAAGAGTGATTATTGTATACAGATTGGTAAGTATAAAAAAGTAGCTATTTTAAATAAAAGCTTGCAACAGTGTTTTCAACACACAAAATATTACTACAAGACCACCAGACTAAGAAAATGTACTAAATATCACTACCAGACTAACTATATTAGTCATCATTTGCTAAATATGCCTTAATATTTTAATTCATGTTCCTTTATAATAAAACTCAATATTACATCTCTTTTGGATCACATAAATTACTGACCTTTAAATAGACAACTTTTAAGCTGTATAATATTAATAGCAGTATTGCAGAATAAAAGGGGAATACAAAATAGGATTTCAGAATACCAACAAAAATGAATTTTATATTATAGGTTTTGAATGATTACAGATGTTAATTAATGGAGAATATATACATATAACAGACTTGTATTATTTTTGTTATTTTGTTATTTTAATTAAATTAAAATTATATCAAGTTAGAAAATCTATGAAGCATCAATTTCTATAGAAATCATTTAATTATATTCATCTGAAATTTCTACATTACCTCTGATGGAAAGTTTTCTCTGTCCTGTTTGTGATGTGTAATTTCATACACTGTTTTCTTCCCTGAGGGAAATACTTACTTGATTCAGTTCTTGGATAAAAATGATCTGTACCATTGTGTTTGCTTTAAAGGGCTTTTTTTCTTTTTCTTTCTTTCCTCCTTTCGTTCTTTCTTTCTTCTTTCTTTCTTTCTTCTTTCTCTCTTTCTTTTCTTCTTTTTTTAACACTGAATACTGAAAGAAAAATCAAGGCACTGGGGATTGCACTCCAGCTCTTGTGGCATAAATCAATATTTAAAATGCACAACAGTGATTTTTCTTCCCCTAAAAATGGAAAAAATGTGTGCTTAATTTCTTGTTTTATTAAAATGTCCAACTTTGTCTCGAAAGGACTTCATATTTATCTTTGGTTTCTATTTAAGTTTACTGCTCAACAAGAGGGTAACAGAACAGTAATATAACTGCACTTTAATATTTGTTTTCTGAGCCCTTTTGGGGGTTGCTGAAGCTGTGAATTTCATGAATGGACAACCACATTCCTGGTGTACTTGGGGACCTTGCTGCTTCTCTGACCCCCTTTGCCTTCAGCAAAGGTGACCGGGCTCTATTTTAATGGCTCATTAATGGAAAAGATGAAAAATGTCCAAGTAGTCATAGCTAGAAAGGCATCATAATCTTCATCATTCTAAATATAGGTATAAAGGAAAACACATCTTCCCTTCTTCGAACGGATTTTTGCAAGATAGTAGCCTTGGGATATATGTGTTCATTGCCTAAACTCTTCTATGCATTCAAGATCATGATTTATGCACCGGAAGGTTTGCCTTGAAACTCTCTTTTATCATTTATTTCTGCTTGGTTTACCCCGAGAACAGCTTTCATTCTAAGGCTACACACCAAATGCACTGATTTTGCAAAAGTCGTCCCCTGCGCTCAGATGCCCATCTTAAAATGTCCACCGTGTGCCTCTGGCCCCCAGGGTGAAGCGCTGCCTGAGTGTATTAATGGCAGAATCACAATGTAAGTGTCAGAATGGTGGCATTATCACACTTTGACGCCAGCACCACTGTTTCTTCTGTAACTCACTACAGAGAAACTAAGGTTAAAGGTTAAAGGATGCGGTTTATTAAATAATTCAAGCCATTAACCTGCAACCTGCAAACCGATGGCAGCCTATTAAGTTTACGCTGCCATGATTCATGTTTGGTGTTTACTGATGCTAAAGCATAATGCCTGTTTGCTTTACTTTTATTGCTACACAGTGATGTAGTGAGGAAGGGGGATGAAAAAAGGTGACAGGACCTAGCAAGGGGACAATAAGAGCAGCAGACTCACTTGAATAAAAAAGATTGAAGCCTTCCCTCCCTCCCTCCATCTCTCCGTATAGGCCCCAGTGCACATCTGCGTCACTTGCAGGGGAGGAGGAGACGCTGAGGCAGAGAGAAAATTGTACTGTGAGGACCTTGACAGCTTCACGGGCGGGCTTTTCCTTTTGCCTCCCCATATTTTCTGGAATATTTGTTCTTCCCTTTTACAAACTGACTCTATAAAACCACCCCTTCTCGCCTCGCAGAAGGCATCTGACTTTCTCAAAGATACCCGGCAGGCTCTCAGAGCATCCTCGGAGAGGCCGGGGACAGGGGCGCAGGTGCACCGAGAAGACTAGGGGGTGCGCTTCTTCGCGACTTGGGGCCCTCTCTCTCTCTCGCTCTCTCTCTCTCTCTCCCTGCGCTCTCCAGGCACTGAACTCTGAGCTGCAAGGGCAGGAGAGCCGACACCTTCCCGACTGAGGCTCTGCCACGGGTGCATCCCAGGGAGGTGTATCCTGCGGCCGCCACCTCCCTAGCTTCGGAGCGCGCGGACCTCCCATCTTCGCGCCCCTCCATCACCAGGGTCGGCCCTCCCTGCCGTAACCACGGGGCCCCCGCGCGCGGATCGAGGAATCTCTGCCCTCGGCGTCCGGCTCCTGCCTCTGCTCTCGGAGGGTGGGCTCCCCACGCGCGGGTCCTTCCGGACCTGACCGCAGCTGAGCCGCGCGGCTCTGCCGTCCGCGCTCCGGGGGGTGCCTAGCAGGGCGCGCAGCCCGCCTCGCCGCGTGTGCTCCCGGGGTGCAGAGGGCGCAGTCCTCCTCCTCCGACCCCGAGCTCTGCGGGCCTCCCCCACCAGCTGGCCCATCTACTCCCACGCCAGCTGAGGTCTCTGCCTTCTTGCGTCAAGCATGTCAGGCTCTGGGCGAAAAGACTTCGATGTGAAGCACATCCTGCGACTCCGCTGGAAACTCTTCAGCCACCCGTCGCCGGCCCCTGGCGGCTCGGCGGGGGGCGGCTGCCTGCAACAGGAAGGCAGCGGCAGCTTCGAGCACTGGGGACCCAGCCAGAGCCGCCTGCTCAAAAGCCAAGAGAAGGGCGGCGTGAGCACTTTCTGGAAGAAGCCTTCCTCTTCCTCCTCTTCTTCGTCGTCCTCACCGTCGTCTTCCTCCTCTTCCTTTAATCCACTGAATGGCACCCTGCTGCCAGTGGCCACAAGGCTGCAGCAAGGGGCACCGGGGCAGGGCACTCAGCAGCCAGCCAGGACTCTCTTCTACGTGGAGTCTCTAGAGGAAGAGGAGGTGCCAGGCATGGACTTTCCTGGACCACACGATAAAGGGCTGGTCCTGCAAGAGCTCAAAGTGGAGCCGGCCAACTCAAGCCAGGCAACAGGTGAAGGATGTGGACACAGGTACAGTAAATCCCCACGGAGCATCTAGCATCTCCCAATTTCCACTCGTTTCCCCTCAACCCCTCCTCCCGTGTGCTTTGGTAGTTACTAAGCCTAAACCGTTTCAGGTTGAAAATTTTGATTGAGAGATGCCAGCTTGGTTTTTCTTACCCAAGTTGTAATCTCACTAAAAGTTTGCTAATTAATTTTTACTGGCTCATTCATTTTTTTTTTTTTTCTTCTCGTAAGGTTTCAGAGTTGTAATCACAAATTGCATATATATGCATTTTGGTAAATCTCTAAGCGGAGCGGTTCTCATATTTCTGAGATGATGGTATTCTTCTGTCATCTTACTGTCATTATATCACATCAGTCCTCCAGTTATCTGATGTGAGGTGAAACTTGCTTTAAACACCATTCAGAAGGATCTCCTGTACAAGCCTGGAAACTGACTTAGTGTGTTATCCAGGATCCCTGTGTCTTGAATCTATATTTCAGGACTAATGATGTGGGCAAATGAGGCCACTGGACAGCAGTATTTTCTCTCTTTTTTTCTTGTCTGAAATACAGTGTTGTTATCCTCTATCCTAACTTCCCTTTTTATCCTACTTCATGTTCACTTTTGCCTCGTTCAAAGTCTTAGAATTAAACTGTTGCTGAGCCCCTTTGCATTCAGCTCTCCTGATTTGTTGGCTAAGTATGGGATTGTATATCTTTAGGAAGTGGGTCAACACTTGTGTTTTGTATATTTCTACTATTACATTCTTTGAGTAGAGTTCTACTTTCAAGACTTGAAAGACACATAAAACTTCTGAGTTTCACATTTTTAGAGAATTGACTCATTATTCTGCACTAGATCATTACTACTTTTGGCAGATAGTGAGGATATGAAAAGATTTGCATTTAAATTCATATGATATCAGAATACATTATTGAAGAAACATAGGGACCAGTGGAAAATGATAATGAATTTGTTAATAAAATTCAATTACCTCTCAATAACAAATTAGAAACAGAAACTACTTTTTAAACTTCTGGTTGATTGAATCAGCTTCTTATAAAGTTGATTAAGTCACAAAAGGAATGCATTAGAGCAAAATAATACTATAGGTGCTCTCCAATGATGTTGACAAATGTGAAGTTAAAGAGATAAAAAGTCATCCTTAAAATTTTCAATTATGAGGATAATATGAAGTTGAATTTGAATTTCAAGAGCCTTGAACATAGTCTAATATACGAAAACATTTCCTATAATGTAACGCTATTAAAGAGGGAGAAGTTTAATTTAAAATTTACAAGTATGACAAAGTTTTGTTCCATATACAGCAAACCTAAATACAAGTTTATCTATTATTCAATTAAGTAAGATATTTTACCAAAATGGTTATAACTTTGGGTACCAGTAGTACCATAAAGTAATTTGATTTATGTATCATTACTTATTATAATTTTAGAACTTTTATCAATAAAATATGTTGAGCTTTATCCCCTTTAATGTAGAAAATATAAGCCTCTTTTTTTCCAGTTTTAAGAAATCATAAGCACTTAACAATTCAACTTATATATTTAAAAGAAATCAGTTTAGGTTAAATATTTACTAATTACTATATTGAAATTAATATTTTTGTGACAAACAGTTCAGAAAAATAGATTTTTTTTCAATTTTGTAAAGTCTTCAAATCAGCTTAAAATATGTGACCTGAAATATTAATGTTAGATAATTTTTAAAAATCTGTTTTATAACAAATCCATTTAAGTAAATGAGGCACATTTGTCATCAGTAATTTCTGAAGATTTTCATGTAAGTTGAAGAATTTGAAAATACTAACGGAATATTGCCTTAAGAAATTACAATAAATAAAAAAATGAAACTAATAACTAATACAGCTCAGTTAGGGACGAAACACCCATCAGGTGTGACTTCTGGTCCCTCACTTTTGAATATGCATCAGTGTATTTATTCACAAAATGTCGTAAGTGAAAAGAATTCTGAAAATAAGGAAGTACCATTAAAACCATCTTTGCTATTGGAATGAGAGGGTCCTATGAGTTCTTACATGTATAAAATATTGAAAATTAGGTCTAATTTGATTTTAAAATTCTTGTTAAGACTTAAATCCTTTAGATAAATTTAAAGCTCTCACTGGACAAATCAATTAGCACTGATAATGTGGATTTCATTAGTTCCTAAACCTTCATGGAGCGTTGGTTCTGTGCTCATGATTGATTGAAACCATGCTACTAAACTTGATAGTCACTATATATAGATATTACATATGTATTACAATTATATATGTATAAATTTTAATATGTGGTAAGTATAGGTTTCACTTTTCAGAAAAGACAGCATGTCTAGAGTTAAGTACTGAATGAAAAATAATATGTAAAATAGTAATGTGGATTTGCTTTTGTTTCTATCACGGCACAGGCAGGGACTCTACATAACGTTTATAATGATCAATGAGTGCATAAACTATCTAAATTTTGTATGATAATTTTGATTACATGGGTCATTATTATATCACTATGTTGTGATGTCACATTTGATATTTAGCATTTTGTTTTATCAGTTCTGACTTACATGCAAAATTAATCTTCTTGTCTAAAACAAGAGTTGGCCCCTTTCTTTTCTCTCATTTTCTGATCTTTTTATTCATCTGGTCCCATGCTAGTTAGGAACATTGTTTTAGACAAGTATAAGTCGCTCAGTTGGTTTAACTTGTTGTTCCAACAGCTGCTGGAGGATGCTCAGGGGAAAACTGCCCATAATCTCAGAAATTCTGGAAAGGTCAAACTCTAATGGAGTTTAAGCATAAAGGTAGCAAGAAGACACTTGGCAAACTAATTGATTGCCCAAACCCAGCCTTTATCTTATCCCACCCTACTAGGCGTACCTAAACAGATCTCAGTATTCTAATACTTTATTACACCGTTAAGAATTCTAATGTATAGTAATAGGCTCCTGACCTATGTTATGAAGTCATTTGTTTTTTCTACTTAGTTCTGAACTTTTGTTGGAAAGTGTATAATTTCCTAGCTCTTCAGATTCTCATACATTTTTGGTGTGGATATTTTTATCCAAAATTCTATAGGGAGTGAACTAAGAACCAAAGAGAAACATTTATATTCTTGCAGTTTGTAGTAAGGTGAGTGGAAAGGGAGATGCCATGTTCCACTGCTTGCTTTTTTAGTCTTCTCAGTTCTCACACAATGCAGTCATCGGATTCCACGGTTTCAGTTGCTGTCCATAAACGGTATTTCTAAATTTGCATCTCAAAATCTGGACCGCCCCCCTTCCAACCCTCTCCCCCGCCCCGGGTCTCACACACCCACCTCTCTGCTTGACCTCTCTTGTGGATATTGCAGACACAGTATAAATACAGCATGTGCAAAACTGAGCTCATAACCTCCCCCTCTTTCTTGCTCAGTTTCCTTCTTTATCTCAGAGAACAGCTTTCCAGGCATTAGGTTGCACAAGCCAAAAATCCAGGATCATATTAGCCAACGTCCTCTTCCACATCATTTTCAATATTCCACCAAGTCCTGACACTTTTATTTCAAAAATTTCCCTCTTTGGGGCACCTGGGTGGCCCAGTTGCTTAAGCGTCTGACTCTTGATTTCAGCTCAGGTCATGATCTTAGGATCCTGGGATTGAGCCCTGTGTTGGGCTCCATCCTTAGTGGGGAGACTGCTTGAGGATTTTCTCTCTTTCCCTCTCCTTCTTTCCCTCCCCCACTCTGTCTGTCTGTCTCTCAAATAAATAAAATAAATCTTAAAAAAAATTTCCCTCCTCTATCTGTCCAGTATCCCTCCATCTCTCCATTGTCTGTACCTAATTCTAAGATACTGTCCCCTTTCAACCCAACTTCTACCACTGCCATCTGTATTGTCTTCTCTCATTAATTTTACCACCTCTAATCCATTCTCCATAGTGGAGTGAATGAAAATTATAAAATGAAAATCTGAAATACTCCGCCACATCCCTGGCTCTCCTTTTTTTTCTTTTTTCCTTTTCTTAAAAAATTTTATTATGTTACATTAGTCACAATACAATACCTCTTTAGTTTTTGATGTGGTGATCCACGATCCGTTGTTTTCGTATGACACCCAGTGCTCCATGCAGTACGTGTCCTCCTTAATACCCATCACCAGGCTGACCCATCCCCCCACCCCCCCTCTAGAACCCTCAGTTTGTTTCTCAGAGTCCATCATCTCTCATGGTTCATCTCTCCCTCCAATTCTACCCTCCTCATTTTTCCCTTCCTTCTCCTAATGTCCTCCATGCTATCCCTTATGTTCCACAAATAAGTGAAACCATATGATAATTGACTTTCTCTGCTTGACTTATTTCACTTAGCATAATCTCCTCCAGTCCCATCCATGTGGATGTAGAAGTTGGGTATTCATCCTTTCTGACAGCTGGGTAATACTCCATTGTATATATGGACCACATCTTCTTTATCCATTCATCTGTTGAAGGGCATCTCGGCTCTTTCCACAGTTTGGCTATTGCGGACATTGCTGCTATGAATATTGGGGTGCATATGGGCCTTCTTTTCACTACATCTGTGTCTTTGGAGTAAATACCCAGGAGTGCAATTGCTGGGTCATAGGAAAAAAAGCATTTCCACCACCCTCTGGCCCCAATCCATACTGTGCATAGCTAGGCCCTGGATGATTTGTCCCGTGTCTATTATTGAGCTCTTTCACTCACCAACTTCCCCCACACCCTCTGTCTTCCAGACTCAGTGTCCTCCCTTAATGTTTTCCTCTACCTTTGAGCCTCACACACTTATTTTGTCCCCTTGTATAGTCTCCTTCCCTCAACCCACCCTTTTCTGAGTTCATTCTTATTTATCATTGAGATGTCTTGAGTAAGAGCTTTGTACCTTTCTCAAAGAAGCATTCATTGATCCCCTAAGCAAATTAATTTAACAATTTTAAAATTCATTACATCTGCTTATTTTACATTCTTAGAGTAACTACTCTCTACTTTTTCTTCAATTTCTCCTCATAACCTGTAACCTTATATTAATATTTATTTTGTTTTTATTGTTTGTCTCTAACAAAAATTGCCCAGTGGATAGGATATTTCTATTTTGCTCATCATTTTGTCCCTATCATAGAGCATGTAGTTACTCAATAAATACTGTTAAGTGAATAAATATTTGTCATAATCATAATGAGTGACACTAATTAAGAACTTCCTATTTGCCAGATAACATGTTGAATATTTATATTGTGCAACTTAATATTCAGAACAGTCCTTTGATTCTGGCACAATTATGTATCCCTTAGGTATAATGATTACATAGATGAGAAGACTGAGATATAGACAGGTAACCAGTTTGCCCAGAATCACAGGCTTCTAAGTAGTATAGCTGCACTTTTAAGCCTTGCTATCTGACTCCAGATACCATATTCGGGGCCACTTTGCCAATTCTCCTTTCCCTCTGCTTAAACAAACAGAACAGAAGAAAAGAAGCTATAGGAGAGGTTATGCTGAAGCGGTTTTCTTATTCCCTTGGTTGAAATGAGGCTGTGTTTGAATGTTAGACTTCTTAAAATAATAGTGAAGGACAATGCCTGATAAGTCTCAAGGAGGACTTCTTAGGCCGTTAGAAGACACTCAATGTTTTCCTGAAGTATGGATCATTTTGTGTGTTTTACTTTACAATTAAAACTATGAGGAAATAACTTAGGGAAAACTAATTTAATTTTGGGATCCAAAAGAGAGCTTTATGACAGAAAATCTGCTTCTGGGGAGCCTGGGTGGCTCAGTCAGTAAAGCAGGCTAACTCTCAGTTTCAGCCCACATGATGATCTCATGGATCCTGGGATTGAGCCCCATGTGGGGCTCCGTGCTCGGTTGGGAGTCTGCTTGAAGATTCTCTCTGCCTCTGCCCTCCACTCATGCATGTGCACGCACTCTGTCTCTATCTCTAAAATAAATAAATAAATCTTAAAAAAAAGAAAAATGAAAGAAAATCTACTTCTGAGGGTCAAACAATTGATACAGAAAATTGTCACCAGAAGAAAGCATAACCATTAAAATGTCATGGAGGTGGGTGAGAAACTGAACCACATATTTGTTGAGATTGAAAAGGAATCAGCCTTGCCTCAGTCGAAAAGAAAAAGCAACTTTAAAAAATGGTTAGAGACTATTTCTTCGGGAAAGCATTTTTCCAACAATGCTTCCATGGAACACTAAAATGAAATCATGTTCATATTTTCCCTGTAAACCCAGTTTCTAGTGGAAAAGAGTATGGAATGATTTTACTCAATTTTATGTCTTCTTGGCTAATTCCTCCCAGGCTGAATATTATAGTCTCCTACTATTTAAACCAGAACTAGCAACAGATGATACCTTATTTGGGGAGAGTTTTATTTATTTTAGAATGGATTTATCAATATTATGTGGTATTTTATAAAGAAGCCCACAATTTCCAGGTGCCCTCCCCTCTAAGCACGTTTGCTTCAGGCAAACTAAGAAGATCTTAACGGAGAAAGAAATGAGACCACTTGCTTGGATTTACAGGTACCCCAGACTCCAGAGCTCTCTGAGTGAAAGATGGAAATATAAGTGCAGAATGAAACAAATGCAAATTTTAATTATAACAAAAAAATCCATGCTAATTGAAGAACCATTTTTTGCTTTTCAGTGATGAATTTCTAATGACTACTTTGTAAACTATATTATTAACCTCTTTAAGGTACGAGTTTATTTATTTATTTATTTTTTTTTTTAAAGATTTTATTTATTTATTTGAGAGAGAGAGAGAGAGAATGAGAGAGAAAGCACATGAGATGGGGGGAGGGTCAGAGGGAGAAGCAGACCCCCTGCCGAGCAGGGAGCCCGATGCGGGACTCCATCCAGGGACTCCAGGATCATGACCTGAGCCGAAGGCAGTCGCCCAACCAACTGAGCCACCCAGGCGCCCATGGTATGAGTTTAAATAATCTAAAAATAATAGGATTTTTAATAATCTAAAAATAATACCTATCCAAGCAAAATGAGCATGTGGCTAACATGGAATATACTATTGATCAGATATTTGGTTTTGTGGGTTTATTTTTTCGAAGCCTCAAAAGATAATTTGTGTATCTGGGGGATAACATGCTTCTAATGACTACTTAGATGATGTGCTTCTAAGTCAAATTCCATTGTTTTTGACCAAGAGCTCTTATGGAATTTACTGAAAACTGAGATCTGCAGTGTATTTTAGAGTTTCAATTTCCTGAACATGAAAATGTGCAGCATTTTAAACAGAGTCTCTAAGTAACAAGACTCTACTGATTTTATTTTACCATCTAAAATAACTGTAGATATTTTTGTAGTAGTTGTAAAACAAATGCTCTGGAATTTACATACTAGTTTGGGCCAAATAATATTAATTTACCTTTCGTTTTTTTAAAGATTTTATTTATTTATTTGACAGAGAGAGACACAGCGAGAGAGGCAACACAAGCGGGGGGGGGGTGGGAGAGGGAGAAGCAGGCTTCCCACTGAGCAGGGAGCCTGATGTGGGGCTTGATCCCAGGACCCTGGGATCATGACCTGAGCTGAAGGCAGATGCTTAATAACTGAGCCAGCCAGGCTTAATTTACCTTTCTATGTTTAAAATAATGTTATCCAAAACTTTGAAGAAAATAACCGATACAAATAATCTGAGCAGAATTAAAGATGTGAAGATTTTGTGAGTCAGGAATAAGCAAAACAACAGCAACAACAACAAAAAAACTGTTGCACTATATGAGTTTGAGGCTGACTACTTTGCTGACTTTTCTGGCCAGAATTTGAAAACAGATTGATGCTTATGAAATTGTAACATAGTCTTTCCTGACCAGACAGCATGTGTGCTATAATTTAGCATCCCAAGAAAAATCTGTTTCGAATGGAAAGTTTATGAGGTAGATCATTTTGACTGAAGACCATGTCACAGAAATGTTGCTTTTTGAAAATGATCTGAGAGTCTCCAATAATAATAAAGAGTGGCATCAGTTGATGTTAATTCTAAACCTGGCCTTTCCTATTCCTTTGGTGGCCTTAGTCTAATTCAGATAACTGATTCTCATAGGAAATCTTTCAGTTCGAGTTCTTATCATAATTGTTTGTGACACTGTGTCCTGGGAGGTCATCCAGGCACCTTTTTTCTTAGTGATACCGATTGATATTTGCTCATGTAAATCAACATTTTCATCTTGATTGAATTTTGGTGGAACAACTTAAATTATGAGATCAGAAAGTTGGGAAAAGAAGAATTCAACAATTTCATAGTTTTTCAAGAGGTGAATGCTAAAAACTTCTGTGTATCAACAATAAAATGTACAGTTTGTTTTGTTTCTTTAGTAGATTCTAATCTTACTAAAATATCCAAAACGTGTCTTTAGGTCAATATTCAAAGGTATCAGAGCTCCAGAGAAAATGGAAAAACAGCTTTTGGAAGGAAAACTATTTTTAAAATCTATTATTTTTAAACTTATGAATACCAAACATCCTGACTTCCTAACTCTGAGATTCAACCTCGAACTCTACTATTTTGAAAATAAATTTGGAGTTGTTTTTCTCATTTGTAATAAAATTTAAATACAATTCCCACTTTTTCAGTTATATGTCATTTGATATACTGGTATGTAATTTCAGTAGAAAAGTTTATACAAATTAGTGCCTAGATATTTGGCATTTGGTGATCCCCTGATGATTTTTAAACATTTATTTGTGTATTTTTTTCTCAAAAGGCATGACATTTTTGTATTATAATTATATTATAATTAGTTTATGATTCTGGTTTACAGTGGTTTTGGTTAGTAAACTGTTATTAGCAATGGGAATATGCCCATATCATCTGTTTATAAATTACAGATAGTTAAAAAGCGATTGAGATGAAAAAATCCTGGGCCAAATAATATTCTAATGATTTGATTAAAGTCACCATGAAAGAACTGAAACTCCTGACTCTGGCTGAGATAGAATAGCAGGGACTGGACTTACCCTCTCACCTGAAACAGCAACAAAGAACGAAAGAAGAAGGAAGGAGAAGAAAGACAGAAAGAAGACAAAGGCAAAAAGAAATGAAAAAAGAAAAGGTTAAAAAAAGGCGAGGGGAAGGAAGGAAGGAAGGGGATCTGTGACACATTTTTCAAGACACTGAACATCAGGTACTGAAAGAGTGATTCTTGAGATGTGAAAAGCAAATGAAATGATCCTGGGATTGTCCCAGCTTACTGTCTTGAGAGAGATTCCAGCCACTGATACAGGCCAGGGGAAATGAGGAAAAATGTGATGACCACCCTGAATTGAAGAGATGGACTGAGAGCTCCCAAGATAGTGTTGTCATAAAAAAGACATGCATGGGGAGAAAACTCCAGAAATCTGTGGAGGCGCCCCTTGAGTATTCAGCAGATCCGTATTCAGTAGAATAATGACAGATACATGTATTTAGGAAACAACCCAAGTCTTGGGAAAGAACTATACCAGAATTAGAGGGAATAACACCTGTTCCTAACAATCAGAATGGCATGATTCTTTGAATTAGATAAAGTATTTGGAGGGTTATTATGTTAGTAATAGGAAATGACTAGTCCTAGAATAAACAATGACATGGTTTCACTTAACAAATCTTAACAGCAAGATCCGAAAGTATCAAACTGTTTCCAAGTAATGTTAACTATGCCTTGGAACAAAGTTGAAGAATAATTCACATATTCAGAAGTATTTAAAACCAAACAAGGTAAATTTTGCAATGTCTGATATCCAATTGAAGATAACTAGCCAACAAAGAAGTAGGAAAACATGAACCATACTGAGAAGCAAAATCAATCAATTAAAACTGAATCAAAACTATAGCAGACAAGGTCATTAATGCAGTTATACCATATTCTGTATATTCATGTAGTTAAATAGGGTCATGGTAGACAGGAAAATATCAATATCAAACTTCTAGGCCAAAATAAAACTATAATGCCTGAGATAAAAAAATATACTGGCTGAAATTAATGACAGAGCACAGATTGCAGAAAGACATGGTACCAGCTGGTGCAAGGTATGGAAACCACCAGAAATGAAAACTACATGGTTAAAAAAATAAGATTATTTTTTTATTATTTAAATCTGGAACATTTGAAAGATATATGATGGTTAAACAAACAAAACTACTGTAATATGAGGGTTTGTTTACCATATGCATAAGATAAATTTTCTATGACAACAATAGCAGTAAACCTGGGAAGGGAGAAATGAAAGTGCAGGATTACAAGGTTATCATACTAAGTGTGAAATAGTATATCATTTGAAGGTAGTCTCAGAAGTCTATTATAAATCCTAAAGCAACCACCAAAATAACGAAACAATGATAAACAGCTAGTATTCCAACAAAAAAGATAAAATGCTCTCATAAAAATTATTTAATTAATCCAAAAAAGAGGAAATGGGAACATGGGGCAAATATAAAATACCCAACACAATTATAGTCTTAAACCTAACTATATCAATAATTTCATTAAAAGCAACTGCTTTATGCATCTGTAATTAAAAGGCAGAGATTATCAGGTTGCTTAAAAAGCCAGATCTAAGTATATTCTGCTTACAAGAAATACACATTAAAAATAAACACAGATATTGGTTCAAAGGAAAGGGTAAAAAAGATATATAGTATGTTAAGATTAATAAAAAGAAAGCTGAAATGGATATATTCATAACAGACAAAATATAACTAGGAACAAAGAATACTGATCTGATGACAATCTTGAAAAACCTACAGGTAACATCATAATACTGAAAGTCTAAATGCGTTTCCTCTAAAAGCTGGAGCAAAATGAGAATGTCTTCTCTCACCACTTTTATTAAACATAGTAATGGAGATGCTAGTCAGTTCAACAAAGAAACAAAAACAAATAAAGGGCATTTTTATTGGAAAGTAAAAAATAAAATAGTTTTAATTTGCACAAGAATTGATCATCTATGTAAAAATGAAGAAGTTAACATGGTCTTTATTTGCAGACATTGTTAGAAAAAATTTTATGGAATCCACAAAACAGATAATGACTTTTTAAGGTCGCAGGATATAAAATGAACATATAAAAATCAATTATATTTCTAATTAAAAAGTAAATTTCATAGTAACATCAATAAAGTATGAAATACTTAATAATAAATATGACTAAAAGCTTTGAAAGACTCATACACTGAAAACAATAAAGCCACTCTGATAGTTATTAAAGATAGTTAATAAGACCTAAATAATGTAAAGATATACTATATTCATGGATCAGAAAAATTACTATTATTTAGATGTCAATTCTTTCCCGGTTTATCTATAGATTACACACATCCTCTGAGAAAATCTGTGCATTTTTTTGGTTCAAATTGACAGACTTATTCTAAAATCCATTGAAAAGTTAAAGCACCTAGGATAAACAAAACCACTTTGAAAAAAATGAACATATTTGAGGACTAACACTTCCTGAATTCCAGACTTGTTATGAAACTACAGCAATCAAGACAGTGTGGTATCAGGATAACAACACATAAGCAGATTAATGGGGAATGGATAAATAATTCTGATAATAGCCATATTATGAAATACATTATGCTATTAAAAAGAAAGAATAAACCACTGATCCTCAAACACCATGATTAAATAAAAAAAATGTTTCAATGAGCCAAAAAACTCACTGTGTGGTATATTTTGTCCTTAACACTTGTCTATTATAAGTGAGATAAACTTATTCATTTTATTGATTATTCATACTTTGAATAAAAATTTGATTCTGACTTGCCTTGAATCATTCATTGGAGTCAAATACCTCTTGAGTTTGATATGTGGACTAAGAAGTTATCCATTGACATCTTACAGAAATTGATAATGAAATATTCACACTGAATCTTTTGCTGCCTTCCTCTTGGCAGCAGATAAGAAAGAAGGGGAGGCTAAATAGTTTTAGAGTAAGTGTTTCTGCAAAGAAAGTTCAGAAGGCCTTGCCATGTGACCACAAGGGACTTTATCTTGAGGCAATGGTGGCATCTCCTTTCACAGTACTTGAGGAGCAGCAATATTACCCATGAGCTTTACCTTAATGGCACAGAAAGAATAAGCTACGTCCTGTCTTCTTCCCTGACTCCTCTTTGTATTCAACCAGATGACTGGAAAGTACCAGAGACCTATTTTTCCACAAAGAAAAAAGGGGCTCCTTTTTCACTCCTTCTTGTTGTCCTAATAGATATAAAATATCTACATGTGATTATTCTCCCTAACAGCCTGTGACTTTTAAATAGACTTCTTATCAAATACTTTTTCAGTTGTAAAATTAAATTTGTATTAGCTCAGAGCCCCTCAAAGACACAACTTAAAGAAATTTTCTGAATGTAAATTTTTTTCTTTCCCCTGATTGATACACTTATTTGAAATCTAAACTAAAGTTTAAGATGCCTTTGTATCTGTTCTCACTCTTATATTCTCTCTTTGCTTCATACAAAATTTTTCTCTAAGGATGGGAAATATTTTAATTCTTCTTCTTCAATAAACTCCAGAAAAACCTTTTGTTTTTTTAATATCACAACTGAAAATATGTATGGTCTATAAATATTGATAATTTTGTATAGCCTGTGTTACTGTAAGTTAATATTGTTTGCCTTCAAATATACTGGCCTCCACAATTGCATGCTACAATAGAGAGAAAACTGGATTTGGCATTAGAAAACCTTAGTTTTAGAGTAATTCTGCCTGTTTAGGAAAATGTCACCATTGCCACTTAAATTGCTTTTTATCTCATTTTGTCATTAGAATATGATGGGAAAGGGCAACAAATGCATCATATCTAAAGTCCACTAGCCTTGCCACCACAAAAGAAAACAGTGGATCTTTCCCTATAGTTGATTCAACTTGACTCCTGGTGTAGCAGCATGAATTAGGCTGCACTTTGACTACTTAAGATATGAAATAAGCTCTGTTTTGAACACTCAAGGTATATTCTGAGCCAGTTGTACCCCAAGGAAAACACTAAATGTCTCTTCACTTAACGAAAACTATTTTAAATCAGTTATTCATTTCCAGACAATATGCCAGCTTCCTGAGATACAAAGAGGCCTAGAAAACTCCCTTTTTTTTTCAGAGTAAAAAACTCTAATAAACATTAACAGATTAACAATTTAGAAATTTAACTTGTGTTGTACTAAATATATATTAAAAGGAATTTTTAAAAGTACAGAAAAAGGAAGGATTGAAAAAGCTCTTAATGAAGTTCACCAGAATCAGCATGTGCAGTTGCTAATTAGAAGGAAAAATAGCAAGTGAATTAGCATGGCTATGCTCTGGTAAAAGTCAGGCGATCTGGCTGGAGCTGTATGTCTTAGTCAGACAACAAGGGGCTTTCGACATCATATTAAAGACTTTGGATTTTGCGTATGGTGACTGTAACAGTCCTGGTGAGGAACTATTACTAAGAAAAGGGGCAGAAGGAAAGAAAGCATTTAGAAAATAAATGCCACAACTGCCAATTAGTTGAGGTTTAATTGTAAAAGAGAGAGAGATAAGAAGAGCTACAATTCTGGACTGGCAAATGAATGGACTTTTTTGTTGTGCCACAAAGTGAACAATGTAGGAGACTGGAGGGAAGAGAAGAATCTGAGTCCAGTTAAGGAGCTGATGCATATACTTTAATTTTTGTTTTAGTCCTTGTGCAGTAGTTGTAGTGGGGTAAAACACAATATGAAAAAATTGAAATTTAGGAAAATGTAGTTAGGGAGTAGGTGCAGACTGAAGATTTCACATGAAGAATAGACCCGGATAGTGACAGCTATTTGAATATGTGGCTGTGAAAATGAGTTAGTCACTTGAGTTAAAGGTGTGGAATTCAAGGGACTGGCAGAAGGGGCTAGATTGTTTGAGAAGTCGTCTCCAGAAGATTGAGTATGCTCAGGAATATAGCTGGATTTGAGGGGTTTCAATGTTTTCAGTAGTTAGAAGGCATAAAAAAGACATATGAGATATATTAATGCAAAAAGTCACTTGAGTCTTCAAGAGAGGAAGGACTTTGTTGTTTGAGGATGAAAGGCTCATAAGGTGCACAAATGCAATGCTAGACATTTCCAGACACAACCTCCAGGTGCCATAGATGTGAGGAATATGAATAACCTACCAATAAGAGGGGTGCAAGGGAAGCAAAGTGATGTGTAAAAGCACTTGTGAAAGGAATGATACAAGTTTCAGACTGAAAAATCTCAAAAAATCAGCTGATGCAAAAATCACATCTTTATGTGTATAAGGCTATGAAAGAACAGACTGAGTAGTGAAGCTTGCATTTTGTGCGATTGTCGAGGATGGTAAGGGTTAGGAGCATTAGTGAGATTAATTGGATATTGTTCCGTATAAACCAATGGTGAAAAGTTGGTAGATTGGAGTCTCTTCTTTGGGTACTTTCAGAGTTACATGTCTAGTTACATGTCTCATCAAGCATTTGAGAGATTTTTTCATGGGTAAGAGAGTGGGCTTGGGTGCTGTCATTATGAACAGTTCCAGAAGAGACTATGTCATCTGTGGGGCCCAAGGCAAAATGAAAATTATTAATTATTAATAACTAAACAATTATGAATTGTTGTTAAAAATTACCAGGAATTTAAAGACCAAGACAGTAAAGCATAAAACCAAGGGCCTTTCTGAACATACGTCTCTGTATAAATACGGAGGTCCACATACATGAAGTGGCCTTGAATTAGACTGTGACCACAGAATATAAAAGTTTGGGGGTGCCTGGGTGGTGCAGTTGGTAAGTGACTGACTCTTGGTTTCTGCTCAGATAGTGATCTCAGAGTCTTGAGATCAAGCCCAGTGTCGAGCTCTGCACTCAGCACAGAGTCTGCTTGGGAATCTCTTTCCCTCTCCCTCTGCCCCTCCTGCTCATGCTCTCTCTTTCTCTAAAATAAATAAATGTTAAAAAAAAAAGAATATAAAAAGTTGACATAATCTGTAAAGCAACCTCTTTTACACATTTTGGAAAGCCAAGAAATGGAAAATCACTTCCAGCTTAAACAGCTACATCTTCAATGAGTTTCACCAAATAAAATTTATAAATGGTCATAAATAATTACAAAGCTCACAAAATACTAAAATGCTTTTTAAATTTATTAATTTGAGGTGGTAAGGTGGTGGTAAGTAACTTCCCCAAACAAAACAATACTTCTAAAATATCCAACATATTATTACACTTGAAAGGAAGGCTATTGGAACCAAGAAGTTAGTATCAAAAGCTTGAACCTCAGGGAACCTCAGGGAATGTGTACTCAGCTCTACTTCAAAAATTTTTTCCATGTTCACACACATGCCTATAATCTCCCATGTTGAATTTGATATATTAATAAAATTGATTCCTACATTAATTCTTTAGGAAAAAAGAATTTATGAGTAGTTTTATATTTCATTCAGCTTTATCCAGTTGAACACTAGGTTGAAGAATTGCATCGGTCCAAGAGCTAGTCAAGGAGAAGCATAACAAAGTGAGCCAATGCAATATCACCAACCTACATACAAGGACGTCAAAGTAATATATTCAATTCTGAAAAATCAATGATTGCCACAATCTCGGGAAACTGTCTTCTTATCATTTCTTATTGATCACAGTTATATTATGAGGTTAAGTATAACTTTCTTTTTAAATAGTATATAAAAAATAAATTAAATAAAAAGTATTATATTTTATTTAAAGTTGCAGGTAAAGTTAACTGAATGTATAAAAGTAAATTGGCAATTGTTTTGGACTTTGCTTTCTTCAGATCGAGGAACTCTGGTAGTTAAAAATTAGAAGAAAGGATGACACACTTGAAATTACAAATGTAGGATTCCTTAAAATAATTATGGAAGCTTTGTGATAGAAAAGGTTAATCTTTCTCAAATAGCAAATATATCTAAAATAGAAATTATGTCATGATACTCAAGTTTCTATTAAGTAAATGGCTTAAATATATGTTATAATATATAGGGTTAGAGATAATTAGGAATATTTCATTGCTGGTAGGAATGTAATTTGCTGTAGTGTCCAAGTGTGGAGGGAACAATGAGACAATATCTAATGGTATGAAAGAATATAAAGGCCTTTTAATTCAGAAACACAAATTTTGAGAACATATCCTTTAGAAATAAAACACTAGGGTGCCTGGGTGGCTCAGATGGTTAAGCGTCTGCCTTCGGCTCAGGTCATGATCCCAGGGTCCTGGGATCGAGTCCCACATCGGGCTCCCTGCTCCTTGGGGAGCCTGCTTCTGCCTCTGCTTCTCTCTCTCTCTCTCTCTCTCTCTCTCCCTCTCTCTCCCTCCCTCTCCCCCTCCCTCTGTCTCTCATGAATAAATAAATAAATAAATCTTAAAAAGAAAAAAAATAAATCTCTTTAAAAAAAAAGAAATAAAACACTAGATATTAAGGAACACACATGTTCCATGCTTGCTCATCAATAGAAGAATGATAAAAAATCATTTTACATTCATCATGTAAAACAAATGCTGTAAAATATATGATATAAAATAAATCCTGTAAATCTGCAGAGGTAGGAAAAGTGTAACAAGTGTAGAATGTCTCAGATAACACTAGTGTTCAATGCATAAAGCAATTTGAGATAAGTGTGTAAAAATAATGGGTGAGATATGATTATATTATAGTAAATTAAAACCAGAAAATCTCCACATGCATGTTTATATGTGTAAATTCCTTTGTAAGATCAGAGAATAGTATAGTTGAGTCAAACACATTTTTACATTTGCTATCTAAAGATTATAAGATTGTTTTCTATGTTCTTAATTTGTTACGTTGAACTTTATTGCGCTTTTGTAAATTAATAAGCTAAGAAAAGGTTGCAAAAAGTTAATTTATAAAATACTGAATTTGAGAATGATACATATAATCGGCATCAAACTTTGGTACATGCCTATTGGAGGTGTTCAAAAAGAGTAATATTGCCATCTATTGGTCATTTATTCACAAAGAAGATACATGGTTCCTTGGAAACAATGTGAGAGACGGTCAAGCAGTTAAAACTATATAATACACCAGATAAATAAGGATGTCAAAATATCCTAATATACAAATGAATTGCTATGAAATATTTTTTTCTTATTCTCTAGATTCAGTTTTCACTACACTATCAAGGTAATGATGGCCTTGTAAAATGAGTTTGGGAGTGTTCCCTCCTCTTTGATTTTTTGATGGTTTCTATATCTTTGTGAATTTCTCATTTTGCTTATGCATAATTTTCCTAATTTCATTTAGTTGTCTATGTGTTCTTGTAGTTTACTGAACTTTAAAAGGATTAGTCTGAATTATTTGTCAAACAATTCTCAGATCTCCATTTCCTTAGGACCAATAATTGGAACTTTATTAGTTTCCTTTGGTGGTTTTGTGTTCACCTGATTCTTTGTGATCCTTGTATCCTTGTGTTGGCATCTGTATTTGAGTAAGCGATCTCCACTTCCACACTTTTCAGGTTCACTTTGAAGGAAAGACCTTCACCAGTCTGCTCAGCTTGACATAGTAGATCAATCAGCAGGTATTGCCCAGAGGTAGGCAGGGCTTACTATCAAGTTCCTTAGTTGGGTGAGGTGAGGCTTCTGCCCACCCTCTGAGGTTTGTAGTGGGGGGTCGGGGTGGGCTGAGGGGGTGGTGACCACTGACGGAGCTTCATGATTGGGTTAGCCTGCTGGTTGGACTTGTATTCAAGTGGAGCTGCTGGGTAATCTCCTTGGTTGGGTAGGGCTCCTGATATGCTCTGTAGTCAGGTAGGGCCACTAGCTGGGCTCTGCTATGATCTCTGGGTAGGTGGGATCACAGGCTGTGTTCTCTGGCAAAGCAGTGCTACTAGTGAGACTCTGTGGTTGCACAGAACTCCAGGCTGGGCTCCACACTTGCTCCTGGTTAGGTGGGACATCAGGCTGTACTCCTCAACCAGAAGGTTCCACTGGTTATGCCCCAAAATTGCATAGGCCACAGGCTGGGCTTCACAAATGGGTAGTCCCTTGGCTAAGCTCTGCTGTTGTGCAAGGTTGCTGTCTGGGCAGGGCCTTCAACTATATCCTGCAGTTGGGTGGGGTTGCAGACTATGCTCCATGTTTGAGCAGGATCTGGTCCAGGCTCTTAGTTGGGTGGGGCTGCATTCTATGTTATATGATTTAGTGGGTCCACTGTCTGGGCAAGGTCTGTTTGGGTAAGTCCATAGGCTATGTTCAACAATTGGGCAGAGCCATAGGCTGGGCTCTGCTGCCGGATAGGGTTGTAGGCTGGGCAGTACTGGAGGATGGGCTCCCAGGCTGCCCAAGGTCATTGTTTAGGCTTCCTAGCTATGCAGAACCAGGAGTTATGCTCAACAGCCAGGAGGGCTGCTGCCTTGTTTCCTTGCCAGAGCAGGCAGGTCTGTAGGATGAACTCCAGGCCTGCCTGGATTCTATTAGACTAGGCTTCCTGGTGGAGTGGGACTAGAGACCATGGTTAGCAGTTGGGTGGGGCTGCAAATTTGTTTTCCTACCCTGGCTATAGAATGCACTTACTAGTTAGGTGGAGCTTTGAAAGTGCTTTCCTATCCAGTGGGGACATAGAATGGGCTTCATGGACAGTATAGCCGGTTGGCTGGGAACTTAAATCAGTCAGAATGGCCAACTGAGCTCCCTGGTCAGATGGAACCACCAGCTCAGCTCTGCAGATGAACAGAACCACTGGCTGGGATCTTTGTTTGAGTTCTGCTTAAGCAGGAGCTCAGTCCGCCAAGATCTGAACACTCCCTGCTGTAAGCCCCACCCTTCTTCTCTATCTCTATCTGATCCCAAGTGATTAAGCTCCCACAGATTTCCCTCATGATCCTTGGGCAGTGAGACCTGGATGTCCACATGGGGCTCACTTTTCCGAGGAGAAACCCTCTTGTTGAGGTGCTATGCTGGTGTGGGTCAGAAGAGATGTGGTCAAAATGAAACTAGTGAGGTCCTTCTCAATCTTTGTGGTCTAGGAGGGGTCTACAGCCTCAACCCCAGATTCTGGGATTTTCGCAATAGTGTCTTGTCTGGATAGTTGCTAATCGGTCTTCTCGTGAGGGGGACTGAAGTCGGGAGCGACCTATGTCAACATTTTCATAATGTTACTCTCCTCAATTTTTTTAACATTCTCAAAATTTACTTAATATTTTTCCAGAAATATTGAAAAAGGATTAAGGGTGTCTACCTCATAAAATGCAATAATTTCAATTACTTAAAGTTATATATAAGCACAATGTGTAAGTATAATGTTAAAAGAGTACTACCTATAATTCAAATGAAATTTTGTATTTTAGAAGACCATACATTCAAATCATGCAGGGCAAATTTATGGAGTATTGGTTCAAAGAAAAAATTGGCCTGCTAATCTTAGGTCTGTGTCTTGCTGAATTACATGAGGTTCCAACTCTGCCTTACCCACCTCACATGCAGATTTGTTGAGTGAATTATGGCAGAGTATCTGAGAGAACTTGGAGACTAACACATTACACCAGAACAGTTGAGCTAGCAATGTTGGGAGGGTGGTCCATATACCAGAGTTAATGAAGCTAGATTGAAAATGCTTGTAGTGTGTCACTTTTTCCTATTAGACCAGAGCTGTTCTAGGCTTTATTATTGCCATGTGTAATTTGCTAGAGAATTTTTATATAGAACTTCATCAATAAAGCATGTAACCTTGCAACCAGTATTACATATTAACCTGACAATGTTCTCCACAATGGTCCATTGGCTTTTATAAACAAAATACAGAAAGAAAAAGAAATCTGAAAACAAAACAAACAACAATCACACACTGGGCTCTCTTTAAACTAATTCTCTGAAAGTTTCTCTGAGTTTCTGAAATACAGTATCAGGATAACTTTTCAGATTCTTTATAGCAGCAACATGCTTCCGTTCTAACTCTAGGTATATTTTTCAGAAGATCATTTTGCCCTGAAGCTAGTAATTACAACTAGAGTATTCTCATTTAGCTAATTGTTGCCTTAATAATTCAGATTAAGTTTTGTCCTCACTCAGACTAGATAATCTGGCAACTGATTCTCCTCTTTATTCTACTTCCTTCAAAAGAGACTATATATTGATAATTCTACTGCTAATCATATCCCTCTCCTACCTAGAATTTGGGGTCAATTTATAATACACAGAGCAAAGAACTGTTCACTGCTTTGAGGTTTGCTTCTGTTGTTTTTTGTTTTTAAGTCTATTTTTACCACAGCAAATACTTTTTAGAACTCTAACAATTGGAGGGTTTTTCTTGTTAAGTACAAACCCTGGTCAGGTCCTCAAATGGAGTTGTTCTGAAAAGTCATTTTGAATTTTCTCCTTAGGATACTGTTGAAAAATACTCGAAAGTCCAATAGTGTATGCTAATTACACTAGAATTGAATCATCTTATTGGGAATGCCATTAAAATTCTAATTTGAGGATTACAAAAGAGCATTTCCCCCGCAATAACTTACATGGTATTGGAATCAGGGACTCATTTTACACAGCATGAGAAACAGGATCTAATCTAGCTCCAAATCCCTGTTGGTCTTCTGTGACCTGTGGAATGTAGATCATACTCTTCTCATCCTTCCAGGAGCCTTTAATTAATTATCTCTCCCCCCTCCTTTTCATTGCTACTGTCTTTTGATTAGAAGAGTTCACTCATCCTTAACCTATAATAAGAGATAGCATGCCATGTTGTAATTATTCTCCTTCAAGCCTATCTTAAAATAATCACAAAATAGTATTGTATTTTTAAGGGATATTACTGCTGGCAACAAAAAGAAGAGAGAGAGAGAAATGACTTGACATGGAAAGTTACAAATTGGTACAATGTCTCCAAAAAACCTAACCATATTCTTGATAACACCAACTTCATGGGCATACAATCTGCCATTCTCTCAGGGTCCCATGCTTAGGAGGGTCCCACATTTGGTTTAATGTTCTACTGTCTCTCTATTGAAACTCCTAATAATGTTGAATGGCTTCCTGCACTTGCATTTTTCGCTAAGTCTCATAGTTATTTCATCAGTTCATGATAATCCTGAGACTATAATTAGAGCAAGTTTTTCTTTTTCCTGTGTCTTAAACATCTTTAACCTTCCTCTTGACACTTCTGACAATCATTGTAAAATTTTTATTTTGAAAGTATTGCAGTAAGCTCTCTCATAAAAATTCCCAAAGTCTCAGGACTATCCCAAATTTCACTTAGAACCTATAACTGGTACTATTGATTATGTTGAAGAGATCAATGACTGAAGCAATACTTATAATTTGGAATAGTAATTAGGCTTTTAATGACTCTTAAGGTTGCATATATCAACACTATCTCAGAGTCATTGAAAGTAAGATGTCTAGGCATATACAGAAGGGAAAGACTATTTTTAGTAGCAGAGGAAACTAGATATAGGACATGAGATTTATTCAACTCTTTTCCCACTTCTCTTGCTATCAGTTCACTTGGCTAGCTCAGCATTTAAGTGAGTTGAGAAACAGGAATAATTCTTTATTTTGTATATTGGGGTAGTATGAGAAGGAAACCAGATAGGCAGTTAGAAAAAAGGTTGGCAGAGGAAGGAGTGATGGAGATCAAAAGGATGTCCTAAATTCACTTAAGTAGCTAAGGAAGACATTCAAGTTACCATGTAAAAATGGCAGTTTCCAGATTTCTCCCAAATAAGTCAAAGTACACTCAGAGTAAAATGGCTCCTTCTGCTTTAGATGGATAACTGAAATGTGGCGTCTCACAGCTTAATTCTAAGCCTTTTTAAACACAATCTACCCAACAGTTTTCTGACATGTAAGAATGTGAATTTTCTATTTTAGTCTACATAAGTCTAACAATTTTACCAGGTGAACATTTGCCTTTATTCCAAGCCTTCCTGTTTTCCCAAATGCAATCCAGTCAGCAATGAATGAGTCGATATAGTCTCATATCAAAAAATTTTAGAGGATTGCATTATATTTCTTTAACATAAATCTTAGACAAATTTCTAGAAGCCCTAGGATGACCTTTCTGCCTTGTATAAGAAGGCTCATTTCCACATATCTTGTTTAAAGAATCCAATTTTCTCATGTTAGAAATAACTACTGGTAATTTAAAATAAAATTAGTTCTCATGATTGGTAAAATTAAACATAGCCTTTTACCATGTTTTAGCAAAATACGTAATTCCACAATCAGATATGCATACTATCCTCAAATAATGTCATAACAGAAATTCTTATTTAATTATTTAAGCATATTAACTAACCTTATATACATATGATCTTGATAAAATGTATATTCCAGTTCATAGTATGAACTGCAGTTCTTTTTTTTAAAGTTCTCTTTCATATGTATCTTTCTTTTTTCTTTAAATTTTTTATTGTTATGTTAATCGCCATATATTACATCATTAGTTTGTGATGTAGTGTTCCATGATTCATTGTTTGTTGAACTGCAGTTCTAATTGTCACAGAGCTTTTATAACTTAGCCTTCATACTTCACCCTTTAACTCCCCAAGGATGATTCAATCAATTTGTGGAAAAGCTGTTTGAGTTTAATATAATTGGTTCAAAATACTATGAGAAAATAAAGTCATAAAATACTCTGTCAAAGCAGACTGATGTCAAACACAGACTTAAATTTGGAAATAAAAAATTACTTTAAAATCTAATGAATTAAGTAACATGCCCACAAACACCTTCTGTGTCAAACATTTTTATGATTTTTTTTCCTTTTTTTACAATGGGGCGGAATTTTTAGGACACCAAGAGAAAAAGTTGAAAAAAATAAGATATTGCTGCTCCTTTAAAGAATATTTTTTTTATAACCTATAGTGTCTAAAAATACTTAGATTTTACCTCCCTATTCCATTATGTATCTGAGTCTGGGTTATTTAAATGATCTAAGCCTTCAGTACCAAGTCCATTTCCTTTGGTCTTTGGAGGTATTGTGGTAGAGGAGGTGTGCACTCTTACAGACCTTGGTAAGGAAACCACTGTCCCCCACATGCTTAAGGAGAGCATCCATAATTAGCATAAGAAGATGAACATAGCTAAGAGGTCAAGAAGCAATTCTGATCATAAAGCTCAAGGCAAAACAGGATGGAATAGCAGCAGGCAGCTAGGATGCAGGAGATGGATTACAGCACTGCCAGGAGCAGTGACTCTTCTATACTTCCCATTTCCTCCCTTTTTGAGCAGGAATGTATACAGCTGTTATCCTGTGCTTGTTCCACTGTCATATATAGGGACTGTTTAGGGTACATACTTTGTCTCTACTTTCACAGATCTACAAATGAAGAATACTGCAGTAGTAGCTGTGCTAAATAAACAACACACAGGAGTCTCATCTGCACATGGGCCTGATTTAAATGATGGGATTTGGAGCCTTTTAGTTGACACTGTAACAGGATGAGACTCTTGGGAGAGGAGTAAATGTACTTTGCATGTGGGGGCCAGAGGGTGGACTGTCACAAATAGACCTAGGAAAAGTTGTCATGTCCGCATCCTGTAGAATCTCTTTGCTTGAGTGTGAATGGGGCATGTAACCTGTTTCTAACTAAAAGAATATGGCAAAAATCATGGTATTTAACTCCCATGATTAGGTTACATTATATTGCAAGGGAAATAGGATGATAGATATAGATACAGATAGAGATAGATATAGTTGTAGATATAGATTGTTACAAATATAGACATAAACACAGACATTATAGATACAACTACACTCGGCAGCATATACAGTATAGATCCTCTTTCCTTGCTGGCTTAGAGGAAGTCTGATGCCATGTTGTGAGGGGACCTATGGAGAGATCCACATGGCATGGATCTGCTGACAGACACTAAGCGGCAAGGAACAGAATTTGATCAACCAGCAGAATAAGCTTGGAAGCAGATTTTCTCCAGTTGAGCCTCCACATGAAAAAGCAGACCAGATAACACTTTGATTGCAGCCTCGTGAGTCCTCCATCTTGACATAAGAAAACCAGGAGGTAATAAATGTGTAGTTTTAAACTGTTAATTGTGGTGATGTGTTATATGGCAATAGAAAGCGAATACACCAACTGTGCCAGTTACCCAGAACTGAAGTGTTCCCCAGGATATGGGACTTTTAGTTTTAACTCTGAGATATCCCTAGGCAAACAGGGACAAATTTGTTATTCTAAACCTTCCTTACTTTTTTGTTGGCTCTGATGTGACTTTTAAAGGATTGTAGGTAAATTTTTTTTAGGACTTTTACACAACTAATTTTTTATGATATGTACTTTACAATATTTTGGAAAATGAAGACCCTGGATTGAATTAAAAGAACATAGACATACAACATCCCTAAGAATAATATTAAAGGAGACAATGATCTTTCAAAATGATTGAACACTTATCAATTGAACAAATCATGGTTGAACAAAATTAGTTTAAAAGCAGTTGAATTTCTACATACTAGTAGCAATCTGAAACTGAAATTTAAAAACAATGCAATTTACAATGGCATCAAAAATCATGAAGCACCTAGGAATGCATCCAATAAGAGATGTGCAAGTCATCCACAATGAAACATACAAAATAGTTTTGAGAGAAGTTCAATAAGATCTAAAGAAATCAAGAGACATACCCTTTTCTATAGATTGGAAGACCTACTATTGTTAGTATGTCCATTCTGCTAAAACTTATCTATAGACTTAATGCAATTGGAATCCAAAACCCAGATACTTTTGTTGACAAAATTGACAAGCTGATTTTAAAATCTGTGTGGAGGGGCTCCTGGGTGGCTCAGTTGTTAGGCGTCTGCCTTCGGCTCAGGTCATGATCCCAGGGTCCTGGGATCCAGCCCCGCATAGGGCTCCCTGCTCCAGGGGAAGCCTGCTTCTCCCTCTCCCACTCCCCCTGCTTGCGTTCCCTCTCTCACTGTGTCTCTTTCTGTTAAATAAATAAAATCTTTAAAAAAATAAAAATAAAAAAATAAAATCTGTGTGGAAACGCAAAGGATATAGAATAACCATAACAATTTTGAAAAAGACAAGTTTCAGGGCCTACACTTCCTGATTTCAAGGCTTAATATAAAACTATAGTAATGGGGACAGTATAGTGTACAAAATAGAGCAAACAGATCAATAGAATAGAGAATTGAGACATAGACTTCACACATTTATGTTCAATCAATATCCAATCAAATTTCTGAATCAACTCAATGAGGAAAGAAAAGCTTTTGTTTTGTTTTAACAAAGTATGCTTAGAATAACCAAAAATTTGTTTTGGGCAAACCAAACCTCAACTTCTACTATATTCCCTACACAGAATTTAATTTCACATGGATCACAGACCTGCATGCAAAAGCTAGGACCATAAATCTTCTAGGAGAACATGTATAAAATATTTTTATAACATAAATGGAGGCAAATATATTTTAAACAGGAATCAAAAAGCATTGAACATGGAAGAAGAAAAGTGATAAGTTGGATTTAATCAAAGGTTAAAATGTCTGTGAATCAAAAGACACTATTAGGAAATGAATAAAAGTCACAAAGGTAGGAAAAAATTATTTGTCAAGGAACTATTTGAGATAATAACAATGTTCTATAGTTTATACTGGAGTATGAGTTACAATGCTATATGTAATTGTCAAAAGAAAAAAAATTACAAGTGGGTGACATAATATTCAGGCACAAAATTCAAAAGTAAGAAGATAGAATATTTAAATGAAATATAAAACTTTTAATGGCCAAAAATATCCAACTAGAAGACAACTTAGAACAATGATCTGTAAAATTCATTTTAGATGCTGATAACTGTAGGAAAATGGGCATGTAATATATGGTCATGTGATAATAGGGAAATTAAAATGACGATCAAATATAAGAATTTTGTTCAAACTTGGTAATAACTTATGAAAACAAGAAATTTCATTCACACCCATCAACCTGGCAGAAAAAAAACAAAACAAAACAACTTAAAGAACTGGCACACAGATTATGGTTAGAACTTTAAAACAGGTAACAAAAGGTACTCTTTAATGTTTTTGGCAGAATTTTGAAATATCACAACATTGGGGGAACATTCTGAAGACAGCTATAAATATTAACGGTTATAGGGACGCCTGGATGGCTCAATTGGTTGTGTCTCACTCTTGGATTTTGGCTCAGATCATGATCTCAGGGTTCTGGGATTGAGCCCCAAGTCAGGCTCAAGGCTCAGCAGGGAGTCTGCTTGAGGATTCTCTCTCTCCCTCCCCCCACCTCCACTCATGCTCTCTCTCTAAAATAAATAAATTAATAAATCTTTAACAAAATATTGACAGTACAGATATTCTTTAACTGAGAGTTTCTCAATCTTGATGCAGTTGATCTACCAAGATCATCATGGTGGGGTCTGTCCTATGCATTGTAGGATATTTAGAGCATCCCTGACCCTCCCCAGTGTGTGACAGCCTAAAATATCTCTGGGCATTGCTCAATGTCCTTGACAGGACTATGTTGCTCCTGGTAAGAAACACAGTTTTAATACACTATATGTTAAATAACTGGAATTTAAATAAAAACTTGAAAAAATTATAAACACAGTTTTAATTTAACCTCTCAAAATATTTTTGTTGCATTGGTATATTAGCAGTTTGGTACAAAATGTGAAGGAAGACAGTCAAAAGTATAAATGACACAGCCACAGCATGAAATAGTATTCAGACGTTAAAATATTGAATCAACATTACTGTACTGATTGATTAGAGGGATGTCCATAAGGTACTATTGAGAAGAAAGAAAAGAGAAAATCAAACTGGAAAATAAGATCATCCTAAAAAAAGAGCACTTGTGATTTTCATAGGCCTCTGTCCATGCATTTGAATTAAAGCATGTCAGTATGTATGTGCACATACCAAAAATAAGTAAGATGGTTGAACATTAAAAAACTGAACTGTAACATGACTGTGGTTGGCCAATATATCAGTCTGTCAGCATATTTATAAAACTAATATGAACAGATGTTCTAGTGAGAAGAGGAGATACAGCAAAGTGAAGAGGCAATATTAACCTCTAGGTTTATCTGGTGGACACAGAATGACTTTGTTTTAAAAATATATTGTAAATGATTTAATTTTAAAGCTCTTTCCTCCAATTATCATACCTCTTTCTGCATTTATGATTTCCTTTTGGGAAGTATAAATGATCCTGTGGTCACTTAACGGCTGCACTCTCTGAACCCTTGCCAAATATTGACAGGTGTCTGAAATAAGAGCCAAGCTGCGTTGGCACACACCTCAGATTCATTCCCTGGTCCAATCAGACAGCACTCAGACTAGCAGATACACAAAGGCAGTCTGAGACCCATGCCAACAAGCATCCTTTCAGACTCTGCCAAAGTCTTACACCAGGCGGCATGCTGACTAATGAACACCATGCCTTATTAGTGGCAGTAACTGCCACAGAAGATACATGTTGGGACTGTCCACAAATCTCTTCTTTCACCTACTGAGCAAGCGATGGAATCAAGAACTGTGGGATACACAGTCATGCAATGCCGATCTACTATGGAATTATTCTAAAACATTCTGAAAGAGTAAAATAAATTGGGTACCTAGGTGGCTCAGTTGGTTAAGCGTCAGACTCTTGATTTCGGCTCAGGCAAGGCATGATCTTAGAGTCATGAAATTGAACCCTGCATCAGGCTCTGTGCTGGGCCTGGAGCCTGCTTAAGGTTCTCTCTCTCCCTCTAAATAAATAAATAAATAAATAAACAAACAAACAAATAAATAAATATCTTAAAAATAAAGGAAAATAAATTAACCACATAGGGTATAGATTAAGAGCTGAGTACCCTGAATTCAAATCCCAGGTCTAACACTTACCTAAAGGTGTGACCATGGTCAAATTACTTAGCCTCTCTAAGCCTCTTTTCCTCATTTGCAAAATGAGGATAATATTACCTACTTCGTTGGGTTGTTGTAAAGAATTAATATTCTTAAACCACTTAGAACAACATCCAGCACATTATAACCATTACATAAATGTTTGCTATTGCTATTATTCCACCTTTGAAAATGTTGAGACTATAAGGTATGTGAATAGTCTTAAAATATATTACTCTGTTCTTATGCTGATGAAACTAAAATAGAAGATACCCTATTTTGGATTAGATGGGACGTTAACAAAAGGAAGTAATTTTTTAGACATGATGAAACAAAGTGAATAGTACAGATTACATAGGCAACATGAACAGAATTAGAAAATTATGCACCTTGATACTTTACTAGGTATCTGCCATGGCATATATGGCACAGACTAGAGACTTTAATGTACAGGGGCAAGTACCTGGGAGACTCTGAACAATAATTTAGATAAGCCCCATCCTTGCAGATTTGGATTCGGTAAATGTGGTATGGGCTCTGGGAATAGGAATTGTTAAGAAGCTTATCACAAGAAACAAACTGAGGGTTGCTGCAAGGGAGGGGGCTGAGGGGATGGGGTCACTGGACGATGGACATTAAGGAGGGCACGTGATGTGATGAGCACTGGGTGTTATGTAAGACTGATGAATCACTGACCTCTACCTCTGAAACCAATAAAAATTATATATTAATTAATTGAATTTAAATTTTAAAAAAGTAAAATCTTAAAAAAAAAAGAAAGAAGTTTATATGGGATCATCAGGGTCAACCTGGTCTGGATGTCACTTACATGAACAAATTTACTGAAATTATTGACCCTGCCTTGATCCAAGTCTACATTCCAGGAAGCCTTAGAGGGTCTATGTCAACTGCCATATGTATCACATGCTTGACAATTGTCTAGCTTGTATTTCTGTCAAATACTCTGGAGCATTCTGTTTTTAATTACTTGGGTTGAATATCTTAAAACTGTTCCATTCCTCTGCTGGCCGTCAAACTGTACAGCTTGTCAAACGGAAGAACTGATGATTTGAGATAATGAGAAAACCAATGTGTGTATTTTGAGATAGATCATTTTAGAGAATTGGTTGTTTAAATTGATTCATTGCAACGTTAAGTACTTATATTTCATGTTTTTAATAAATATTTAATCAAGTATATTAGGTTCCTTATTTGTATACTTACATATTTTTATTTTTGGTGAAAGAATTCCAGGTATAAATGCATTTCTAATAATAATAAAAATATGTTTATACCAGTGCCCTGAATGGAGTGGTGATATTAAAAGAACAGTCAAGCTGGTAGTGATCTCCATTAGCTGGAATCACATTCATATTTTATAGAAGAGAAGGCAAGGAGATTAAGGCTCTCAAATGTTAATTGACCTTTACAAGGTCCCATTTCTCATTAGCAATTTTCCAAATTCTAGAACACTGTTTGTCTGACTGCAAAGCCAATATCTTTCACTAAGCTCACTGGCCTTCAAATAACTCCGAGTTTGTAAAAAAAAAAAAAAAAAATTGTTGTTTTTTTGTTGCATTTTTATGGATAATTGGAAGAAAAATTTCAAAGTTATACAAATGAAGGTTTTCTATGATTAAATTTGTCATTAAAAACCTAATGGGGTATTTAAATAACTCTTTGAACATCATTGATTTGCTAATCCCAAATACTCTTTTTGTGTGTGAATGAGGAGCCTATTTAATATGACCTTTTAATATAAGCAAATGAAATTGAATCTACTTTCCTCATTGTGGATATTGTAGTAAGAAGATTGTTGGTTGGTGCTTAAGTGGTCCAAGAATCTTCTGCAATATATATATTTTTTTCTCTTTTGCCCAGATTGAGCTAATTCCCCCTCATTAGAGCATGCCAGGCACACGTAGAGAGCTGAGCCATGCCAGCTCTGTAAATACTCCCTATCTCTGCTTATACCAGGCAGAACAGATGCAGAGACTCTGCTAGGTAAAGAATACTTTCTGGAAGGGCACCTGTAAAGAACAGGTTAATGGGATCTTTTCCAGTACAAGATTTTTAAAAGAATAATAAATATGGACTGAATTCTACTTGACCTTTTATTTAATGAGAAGAAAGTCTTTGGAAAAAAAAAAAACACAAAACCTAACACAGTAAATATCACAGAAAGGGCACAGAACATAAGCAGGGGTTTTGCATGGCTTCTATCTCATTGGATAAGACATTATTTTTCCTTAACGTTTTGTGCTTATAAAGTAGTTCCTAATAGTTATAGCTCAATATCAATTTTAAAATAATAGAATCTGTGTTAGAGTAGTTTAAGTTTACAGAAAATTGAGCAGAAAATAGACCTCCCATAAATTTTTCACTGCCCCCCCACCAAGTTTCACCTATTTTTAACATCATGCATACGTGTGGTTCATTTGGTACCACTGATGAACCAATATTGATACATTATTTTTAACCGAAGTCCATGGTTTATATTAGGGCATACTCTTTGTATTGTATGGTTCTATGGATTTTGCCAAATGCATAAAGTCATGTACCCAACCATTCTTGTACGAAATAGTTTCACTGCCCTAAAAATCCCCTGTGCTTCACATACTCATTCCCCTCACCAAGCCTTGCCACTGATTTTTTTTTTTCAGTCTGAACAGTTTTACCTCTTCTAGAATGTCATATAGCTGGAATCATACAATATGTAGCATTTTCAGGTTGGTTTTGTTCACTAAGTAGTATGCACTTAAGGTTTTTCCACATCTTTTTGTGGCTTAATAGCTCATTTTTTATCACTGAATTATATTTTATTTTATGGGTATAGGTACCACAGTTTATTTATCCATTCACTTTTTGAAGGACATCTTGGTTGCTTCCAGGTTTTGGCAATTATGAATAAAGCTGCTATAAACATTTGCAAGCAGACTTTTGTGTAAACATAAGTTTTCAGTACATTTGAGTAAATATCTCGGAGCACAATTTCTGTATCATACGGTAAGAGTACACTTAGCTTTTTAAGAAATTGCTGAATCGTCTTCCAAAATGGCTTCATCATTTTGCCCTCCTGTGAACAATGAATGATAATATCTCTTGCTCCATATCTTCACCAGCATTCAGTGTTGTCAGTATTTTGGATTTTAGCAATTTTGATAGCTGTATAGTGGTATATCATTGTTTATTTGAATTTGCAGTTCCCTAATGACGTATGATATTGAGTAACTTTTTCTATGCTTATTTGGATCTGTATTTCTGTGTGTGTGTGCGTGGGTGTGTATGTGTGAGGTGTCTGTTCAAGTCTTTTGCCTACTTTTTTAATTGTTTTTTTCCTATTGTTGAGTTTTGAGAGCTCTTGTGTATTTTGGATATAGTTGTTTTATTAGATATGTATTTTGCAAAACTTTTCTCCCAGTATGGGGTTTGTGTTTTCATTCTCTTAAAGTCTAACTTATCTGTTTTTTCTTCCATGGATCAGGCTTTTAGTGTTGTGTCTAAAAATGCATTGCCAATCCTGAAGTCACATAGATTTTTCTTCTCTGTTGTCTTCTAGAAGATTTACAGTTTCATATTTTACTTCAGATGTATGATCTATTTTGGTTAATTTTTGTGAAAGTGTAAAGTCAGTATCTTGATACATTTTTTTTTTGGCATATGACTGTCACTGTCCAGTTGTTCCAACAGTATTTTTGAAAAGATTATCCTTTCTCCAATGGATTGCTTCTGCTCCTTTGTAAAAGGCCAGTTGACTCTATTTGTGTGGTTCTATTTCTGCATTCTCTATTGTGTTTCATTGATCTATATGTCTATTCTTTCACTAACACTACACTATAGCAAATCTTGAAGTAGGTAGTGTCAGTCCTTCAACTTTGCTCTTCTTCAATATCATATTGTCTATTCTTTGTCTTCTGCCTTTCTTTATACACTTTAGAGTTAGTCAATTTTCACAAAGTAACTTGCTGAGATTCTTTTTTTTTAAAGATTTTTTATTTATTTATTTGAGAGAGAGATTGAGAGAGAGAGAGCACATGAGAGGGGATAGGGTCAGAGGGAGAAGCCGACTCCCTGCCGAGCAGGGAGCCCGATGCGGAACTCGATCCCGGGACTCCAGGATCACGACATGAGCCGAAGGCAGTCACTTAACCAACTGAGCCACCCAGGCGCCCCAACTTGCTGAGATTCTGATTGGGAAAGCATTGTATCCACAGATCAAATTAGGAAGAATTGACATTTTAATAATATCGAGTCTTCCTATCTATGAATATGGACAATTCTCCATTTATTCAGAGCTTTGATTTATTTTATCAGTTTTGTAGTTTCCCTCATATATATTTTGTTAGATTTTATCCAAGCATTTTATTTTTGTATGTTAATGTAAATAGTGTTGTGTTTTAAATTTCAAATTCCAATTGTTCATTGCTGGTATATGGGAAAGCGATTAATTTTTATTAACAATGTAGTATATACTGCACCTTTGCTCTATATATCATATTGCTTATTAGATATAGGAGCTGTTTTATTGATTTGAAGAGGAGATTTCCTACATAGACAATCAGGTCATCTGCAAAAAGACTCTTTATTTATTCCTTTCCAATATTTATACCTTTTATTTTGTTTCTTTTTTTTTTATTGTGTTAAGTAGAACTTCTAGTATAAGTTGCATAAGAAAAGCCCCATCTTGTTCTTGATCTTTGGGGAAAAGCATCTAGTTTTTCTTGTTCTTGATCTTTGGGGAAAAGCATCTAGTTTTTCACCATTATTAGTATGATGTTAGCTGTAGTTTTTTGTAAGTGTTCTTTATCAAATTGAGGTTGTTTTTCTTTTTTCCTAGTTTGCTGAAAGCTTTTATCATAAACGGATGTTATATTTTGTCAAATGCTTTTTCTGTATCTATTTGATATGATCATATGATTTTTCTTCTTTAGGTTGTTGATGAGATGGATCCCATTAATTGATTTCTGAATGTTGATCCAGCCTTGTATAACTGGGATAAATTCCACTTGGTCATGGTACATAATTATTTGTACACGTTGTTCTATTTTATTTGCTAATATTAAGGATTTTTGCATATTCATGAGAGATACCAGTTTGTGGTTTCCCTTTCTTATAGTCTTTGGGCTTGGTTTTCGTGTAATGCCTCACAGTATAAGTTACAAAATATGGCTCCTGCTTCTATAGCTGGAACAGATTTTAGAGAACTAGCATCATTTATTCTTTAAATGATTGATAGAATCCATTAGTGAAAACATCTGGGCATTGTGCTTTCTGTTTTGGATTATTTATTTGATTCAGTTTCTTAAAGGCTATTGAGATTATCTGTTTCTCCATTTCTGTGAGTTTTGGCAGATTGTGTCTTTCAACAAATTGATCCATTTCATCTAAATTACCAAAATTTGTGAGCATACAATTGTTCATAATATTCCTTAATTATGTAAATGTCCATGGGTTCAGTACTGGTGAGCCTTCTTTTTTGATATTAGTAATTTGTGTCTTCTCTCTTTTTCTCTTAGCCTACGTAGGGATTTATCAATCTTATTAATCTTTTCAAAGAATGAGATTTTGATTTCCTTTATTTTCTCTATTATTTTCCTAATTTCAATTATATTGATTTCTGTTCTGATTTTTATTATTTCTGCTTTATTCTTCTGCTTACTTTGGATTTGATTTTCTGTTACTTTCCTAGTTTCTAAAGGTAGAAATGTAGACTATTGATTTTAGATCTTCTCTTCTAATATATGCTTTTGATGCTATTGATTTCACTCTACTGGTTTTGATATATCCCACATATATTGATAAGTTGTGTTTTCATTTTCATTTAGTTAAAATATTTTTAAGTTTTTCTTGAAACTTCTCATTGATATGTATTTTATTGTGAAGTCTCAAAATCTCCTAATATTTTGGGATTTTTCCAGCTATTCTTATGTTATTGATTTCTAGTTTAATTCCACTATGATCTGAGAGAGACTTTGTATAACGTCCATTCTTTTAAATTTGTTAAGGTGAGTTTTATGGCTCAGAATTTCATCTATCTTGTGCATGTTCCATGTGAGCTGGAGAAGAATGTATATTCTGCTATTGTTTGATGAAGCATTCTATCAATGTCAATTAAATCCAGTTGATTGATGGCCCTGTTCAGTTCAACTGCATCCTTGCTGATTTTCTGCCTGCTGTATCTGTCGACCACTGATAGGGAAGTGCTGAACTGTCCGAGTATAGTAGTGGATTCATCTGTTTCTCTTTGTTGTTCAAGTGCCTCACATATTTTAACATTCTGTTATAGGCACATAGATATTAAGGGTTATTTTGTTTTCTTGAAGAGTTGACCCTTTTGTCTTATGTAATGCTGCTCCTTATAATTTTCATTGCTCTGAATTATGCTCTGTCTGAAAGTAAACCAAGTTTTATCTTGAGTAGTGTCAGCCTGACATTACTTTTTCCATCGCTTTATTTCTAATTTATTTGTGTCTTTATATTTAAAGTGGGTTTCTTGTAGATAATATATAGATGGGTCCTTTTTTGTTTTGTTTTTGGGGTTTTTTTTCACTACTCTCAGATTCTCTGTCTTTTATTTGTTTTATTTAAACCATTCACATTAAAAATGATTAATAGTTGCATTTTCTACTATTTGTATCTACTATATGTTTTCTATACATTGTCATTTCTGTTTCTCTCTTATTTTCTACTTTTTCTACCTTCTTTGGTTTTAATTAAGAACTTCATATGATTTCAACTTTCTCTCCTCCCTTAGCTTATCAATTATACTTCTTTAAAGACAATTTGTGGTTGCTTTTGAGTTTGAAATACATAGTTATGAGTAATATAAATACCCTTCCAAATATCATTACAGCTTCAGAGATATTGCAGTCACCTTATAACAGAGATTTCCCAGTTCCTCACCCCATTTACTTATAACATCATCACCATTTATTTCATTTACCCACAAGTTTATTAACCAACAAATACATTATTGTTTTTATTTTGAACAAATTGTTAAATCAATTAAAAATAAGAGAAAATTAAATTTTATATATTACCTTCACTTATTCCTTCTCCACTATTCTTCCTTTTTTTATGTAGATGCAAGTTTCTGAACTATATCATTTACCTTCTCCCTGCATAAGTTCTTTTAACATTTCTCACAAGGCAAGCTCACTGATGATAAATTCTCTCTATTTTTGTTTCTCTGAGATTGTCTTTATTTATCCTTCATGTTTAAAGAATAATTTCACTGGAAACAGAATTTTAGTTTGGTGGGGATTTTGTTTTCTTTTTCTTTCAACACTTTAAATATTTTACTTGCTCTCTTCTTGCTTACATAGAAGAGAAGTTTCTAGAGAGTTTGATGTAACTCTTATCTTGCTTTACTGTAGGCATGTTGTTTCCACCTTCCTTCTGGCTTCTTTCAAGATTTTGTCTTTGTCTTTTGTTTTCTGCAGTTTAAATGCAATATGCCCAGACACAGAATTTTTGGTATTTATCCTGCTTAATGTTCTCTGAGCTTTCTGAATCTGTGGTTTGCTGTCTGTCATTGGTTTTGGAAAATTCTCAGCCATTATTACTTTAACTATTTCTTCTGTTCCTTTCTCTAATTCTTCTTCTGGTATGCTACACCTTTTGCAATTATCCTAGAGTTCTTGGATATTCTGTTTCATAGCTTTCTTTTTTCCTCTTTGCATTTCAGTTTTGAAAGTTACCATTCTCATATCTTTAAACTCACTGATTATTTCCTTAATTATGTCTGGTCTTTTGATGAGCTTATCAAAGTCATTCTTCATTTCAGTTACAATGTTTTTGAATTTTAGCATTTCCTTTTGTTTTTTTTTTTTCTTTGAGTTTCCACCTCTTTGCTTATAGTACCTATCTGTTCTCGCATGTTGTCTATTTTTTCCCATTAGAGCCTTTGGCATGTTATATTTAGCATATAACTGTTCCCATTAGAGTCCTTAGCATAGTTATTTTAAATTCCCAGTTTGATAATTTCAAATTTCTGCCATATCTGAGTCTGGTTCTGATGCTTGATCTGTTTCTTTGGACTAAATTTTTTTCACCTTTTTAACATGACTTGTATTTTTTCTTGTTAAAAGCAATACACGAGGGGCACCTGGGTGCCCCTGAGCAGACACTCAGTCATTAAGCGTCTGCCTTCAGCTCAGGTCATGATTCCAGGGTCCTGGAATCAAGCCCCACGTCTGGCTCTCTGCTCATCGGAGAGCCTGCTTCTCCCTCTCCCTCTGCCTGCCTCTCTGCCTACTTGTGCTCTCTCTCTGTCAAATAAATAAATAAAATTAAAAAAAAAAGCAATACATGATGTATCAGGTAAAAGGAACTGAGGTTTTATGGTTGTCTGGCTACATGTTAGGCTGTGTTTATTAAAACTGGTGTCAGAGGCTAAAATTTCCTCTGGTGCTCTTATTTTGTCTCCCCTGTTTTCTTTGGGTATCCCTAGAAACTTTTTAAAAAGCACCTAAGTCTTGCAGTTCTTCTAGCGATAACCCCTTTATTATACTGGAATATTACTGATATGGTGGTAGAGTGTGGGGTTGTGGAAGTCCTATGATTAGGCCCCAGTCTTTTAGTGAGCCTCAGGTGAGTGGTTCACTTCCCCCAGATGGGTTAAGTTTTGATAAAATCCCAATAGGTTTAGTACTGATACAGCAGTTTAATATTTTTCTTTATGGGAAGGCCTTGTTAAGGGAAACAGAGAACTCTGCAGGTATTTCAAAAGAATTATTCTTTTTCCCTTGTCCTGCTGGAAACAAGAGGGGATTTTTTTCAGATCTTTATAGTAAGACTCTGGTAGAGGGCTCCTGCAGTTGAAACTCAAGAAAATATGAACCTCCCCTAAGACTGGGCATCCAAAAAATTTTAACTCTCAAGTTAAGTTCCTAGTAGTTTTAACTGAATGTTGGTTATTTTTATGTAGAGGGGAAAAAACTGATAGCATTAGCATACAAATCAATCTATTCAACTATTTGTATGAATTTATTATCAAACTTCTATATCAGAATTTACATAAAGCCATAAGCTTTTTAGTTCTTTCATAGATGAGCACACACATCTCTACTTACACTCACAAAATAGGCATATTTTTAAACACTAGAGCATATGCATATCCATTGCATATGATGACCCTGAATACAATATTGGAAATTCCTTGTAGGTGAGGGGATATTTGTGAAACTTAACTTGAGGTACAAAACTCAAATATGTGACACATAAAAAAGATAAAGAATTGAAAAACAATTAGCTACACCCAATACAATATACCTTATTCTAGAAGACCTCAATGACTTTTAAATCATCATAATTTGTTGATTCATGCCACAGTAAATACAATGAAAAATAATCTTATTTTCACATGACCATTTGATAGGTCTAATGGTCAGCACTTGAGTGAACAACATATGGTTTACCATGATCAAAGAAAAGTTTGAAAAGGAACAGCACATTCTGTGGAAAGTATAACTCTGTCACAGATACTGAGTTTGTAAATATAAAGCATATACATAACTTGTTATTTTGTGCATTGTATTAAGTTTAGAAGAGTTGATACATGTTTCTGCTACTTTTAAAACAAATTCTAAAATTAACTGAAATAACATTCAATAAATAAATAATTAGAAACATGCAATTCTCATAAAACATAAGTAACAAATATCAATGACAATATTTAAAATGAATATTTAGTGAAATAAGCCAGACAGAAAGACAAACACTGCATGGTGTCACTTATATATGGTATCTAAAAAAAAAAAGTCAAACTCACAGAAACAGAGAATAGAAAAGTGGTTGCTACAGACTGGTGGGTGAGGAAAATGAGGAGAGATTGGTAAAAGGATAGAAACTTTCAGCTGTAAAATGAGTAAGGTCTGAATATCTAACACAAAGCACGGTGGCTATAGTTGCTAACACTCTATTATATAATTGAAGTTTGCTAAGAAAGTGGAACTTAAACATTCTTACAAAAATCAAAAAAGATAAATATATGAGATGATGGATGTGTGAATTAACTAGATTTGGGGAATTCTTTCCCAATGGATACATAAACCAAATCATCACAGCGTACAATGTAAACATTTTATAATTTATTTGTGAATTATACCTTAATAAACCTGAAAAAAATAAGAAGAGAAAAAAGATAACATGTAAAAGCCATTTGGAAAAAAAAAGCAAAGCTAGGTCCATATATCAGAAAAGTTAAATTAAAATTGATTTAAAGTTGGCTTGGTTTTCATATGAAAACTGGGTGTCTGCATGTACACTGACTGATCCTTAGGAAAACAAACCCAAGCATTTTTATTTACATTAAAAGTAGACTTCAGAGTTAACAGAGCAACTTAACCTGCCACCCACTCCCCCATCATGGTGGCTGGGTAGTGATGATCTATGTGTCTGACATGGTTTGAATGTTCGAGAGGGTTGGTACGTCTGGACTAGTCACTGTGCAGGCTTCTCTGTTTCTGGAGTCTTCCTTCTTACCAGATTTCTTGGGGATAGCAACTGTACCTTCTCCTATTTCTTCTGTACCTCCTTCTCATTTGGGGTAAAATTTTGCTCCACTGGTGGGTGAGATTACCTGAGGATAGCAATGGTTATGGTAGAGGTAATGAGGAAGGATGGTGGCTCTCAATGGCTCCAAAGTCAATTCTGGATTCCATAGTTCTTGGAAAGTCCCAGTGCTTGGGGATTTCAGCCTGTTTCCAAGAACCGTGGCATCTAGCACTTCCCTAAGAACTTTTTGTGTAGGAATCTGTCCTCCTGGGTCCCCACTCTAGTATTTCCTGTCCTTTTTCTGTTCTGTAAGAAGGAATTCTACGTGAATGATCTGCCCATTTTGGACCACAACTTGGACAGCAGGTGATCTGGATGACCGTTTACCACTAGTTCCTCACTGGCTTTCCCCAGACAGGGTTCAGTTCCTGGGTAACCACTTAGTGGCTGTTTAACATTTGGCAAGTCTCTCACCTTCTCATAGACCTAACATTCTACAAATAAAATGGAAAGGAAATTAAGATAAATATAGGAAAAGGGGAAAATATGATACCTACTTCACATAGTGTTTTAAAAATTAAAAGAGATAATGCTATTAGTTCAATGTATTACATAGAATAAGTACTGAATACAGGGTATGTTTTCCATATGGCTTTTTTTTTTTCTAACATATAACATGAAAATACTGAGACGTATTTCCCCTGGTTGGATTGGTGTGTTTTTAGGTAGCTTCTGAATACTTGTTCAGACACTGTTTGGATGATCATGCCATGACAGTTTTATCCAGTTGAACTAGATTATAAAACTGAATCTTATGAAAACTAGAATGTGAGAACCCTGAGGACAGAAATGGGGTTTTATTCATTCTATAGTCCCAATGCTCTGTTTAGTGCCTACAAAGTGTTCATTAAATATGACTTCATAAATTGAACGCTGAAGCTATGCTTTTGGAATCATAAGGAAAATATGAGACTCTGAACAATGGGAAACGTGCTAGGGAGGTGAATAGATAGATTAGTATTTAAGAATTGTCATATAAAATGATTGTTTTTCATTCTGTTATCAAGCAATCTTCCTACTTCAGTGGAAGTATAACATATACATATTGTGGTTACAAATAGGAATCCAAGAATTTAGCCCAGGCCATATAGTGCCATGCAAATTATCCATTATAATTTCAACCCTGACAGTGACAAGGACTCTTGTAACATGCCTTGTGAGTACTGTCCCTAATGACAAAGAGAAGCAAATAAAATAAAACATCCCCAGAATTATCAGGCTCTGGGATAAACCTTTCTCACCATCCAGGAAGAATTATGGATCTGAGGCCACAACAGAGGTAATACATGGAGTTTCTGATTCCCAAATTTGTTTTTAATGTAGCTCTAAGGAAGAATTCTGCTCATTTTCTTGATTTACTAAGTCAGTAACCTGGAGTTCAATTATTCTTCAGAATTTTGTACCGTGTCTCTATTTTTTATTCTCTTTACACCCTAAATGTCTTCTTCAAATCTATATCCTTTTGCTTCTCACAGTTTCTGGCATACAGTAGGTGCCGAATAAAAGCTTGGTAAACTTGCTTCACAAAAATTTTTTAAAATAAATCTTTCATTGCCAGATGATTTAGACTGACTAAATTAGTAATTTTATCTGTACTTAATATGCTTCTAAAATGTGCTTCAATTTCTACCACCTCTTGAGAACTCAAAGCTTGAGTATAAATTCACAGTGCAGACAGTAAAAAGCACAGCTGGTAAACCACAGGGCAAATTTGCAAACCCTTGTGTTGCTTGATTTAGTTCAGTTAATTACTGTTTATTTTGAATAATTATGCTATAGTCTGTAGTTTAAAAAACATTTTTGTCTGAGCAAATTGATAGAAATATTTATCAATGTCTTTAGTTAATGCTTTAATTTCCCCCAGATAATCGCTGTGGAATGCAAAATTTAGCTTACTAGTCTCCGTAATAGGAGTTGATATATGCTTAGCCTTCTCTTTTAAATATTTTTTGCTTTATCTTGGTTTTGATGAAGCAGTGAATGTTAGTGGTAAACCTGGGAATTCTGACTACCATCTGTCTGATCCACCTGCTAAGCCCTTACGTCAATGGATGCTCATGTGTCATTGAACAAAGGCACTGCTTCTGGCTTTAAAGTGCATCTGTGAAGTTTGGCTATAATAGCTTTACATTACTCCCTTTTAAACAGTTTATTTCCCCCAAAACATAGAGATTTAAAGAATAAAATGCAGGGGAAAATGTTATATTCCCTAAAACTTCCCACTGTTCTTAAAATTTTATTTAATGGTAATTGATGTTGCAGGGAGTATTTCTTTCCCAGTGTTAGTGAACAATAAAATTAAATAAAAGAATGGCTGCTTTCTTGTTAGTGACTGTTGTAGGAATAGGCAAGCACCGTGTCTTTCAGCCTTCAATTCTTAATCACCTGCTTTCTACCTTTTCTCAATGTATTGTCCTTTCCCTACTATGGCTCAAGGTGTAGGGAGGATTGGCTAGCATGCCATAGGCTAGAGAGATTTGACCTTGAAGCTGGAGCTGATAGTGTTGCTCTGGTCATTTCCTATAAGCGAGGTGCTTGGCCTGAATCCCTCATGGACATGAAATCCTGCATAAAAATACCACCAAGTTTTAGTCACTTGGGTAGTATTTAGTTTGTCTTTCACCAATATCTGCACCCATAGTTAAAATTAAAATATTGCTATAAATACAAAGGAATCACTGAAAGAAGGAATGCTGGTAGATCTATATTCAAATATCACTGTTCCTGATGGCTCTAGTCTATAAACAGCATTATAGTATCAAGTCACCATCACTTGATCATGACCTATGTGTTTGCCAGAATTACCCTCTCCATTCTTTTAAAACCTGATTCATTTCTTCCAAATGCACTTTTACTGTTATGAAATAACACCTATGCTTTAGGAATTTGATAATGCCCATATTGCTAGAATAAAAATCTTCTGAAGGTAGAAAACATGTGATGTTTTGTTGGTTGTAGAAAAGCCCGTCTCAGACTTTGCGTATGCTTTCAAACAATATTGAATAAGTTAATGATAATTTTAAAGAAATAACAGAAGTGAAGCAACAAAGAAGGTAGCAGTCAATGTTTATTTTCTCCTTCCTTTCCCTAATTTGCCCCCTTGTTTCCTCTCATAACGTATTTGTTTTAAGGGAGTGACTCTGGTTCAGAAGGGTGTGGGAAGAATTGAAGTTGGGCCCAGGAACTGACAATTGAACGGGTCAGTAGACAGGGCCTTAAGCCAATTTGTGATGTGTTTTAGAAAAGAGGAGCAAATGGGGTCAAAAATATTTACTTATTTTTGGACACTGTCTTTGAGAAGGAAAATTATGAACCATTTTCCCTACTCCCTGTGCATACAGGCACATACAAAACAGTTTTCAGAGATTCAGAGACATCAGTGACACCATAGGTTTGATAATTTGGTGCTCAGAATTCCAAGAGGTAGAAACAAGAATCAAGAAGCCAGCAACTTTATTCAAAATAGCCCAAATCTGGAAACAATCTAACAAGAGAATAAATACATGTATTTTAAATTACAATATATTAATACAATGAGACACTACTAAGCAATTTTTTAAAGGATAACTCTCAAGAACATGCTGAGCAAAAGAAAGTTAGGTATAAAGAGTACATACTATATAACCCTATTCACATGAAGTCCTATGACAGGCCAGAGTTATTTACGGGGGTAGAAATTAGATGTCTCTGCCTGTTCACAGGGTTTGAGGGGGATCTGACTGCCAAGGGGTACAACAAAGCTTTTCTGGATGAGGGAAATAGAATGTAATTCAGAAGAGATAGTTTCACACGTGTACACATGAGTCAAAATTGGGCAAACTGTACACTTCATATGTGTGCATTTTATTGCAATACAAGTACACCTCAAGATTAATTAAAAGAAAGTAAATAATCAGTGGACCTTAAGAGCTGAAAGCTGCGGGTAACAATGTTGAGGAGACCGTGTTTAGGACTCAATTTCCCTCACCCAGCTTTAGACCTAAGTCAGATTGAGCTGTACAAGTCTGTTACACACGAACATTGACAGGTGGCCAAGTTAGCTATATATTATATCTCCTCATTTATCCAAGATATAGTCACTCTACCAGACACTGTTAGGCATTACAGATATGATGGTAGGCAATGGTTACTTACCTTGTGAAACTTACATTAAGTGAATACTAATCAAACAACTGAAAACATAAAACATTACAAGCGTGGTGTGAACTATCACAGCAGATGTGGGCAGAAGGTGAGCAGCAGCTTCTGAATGACAAGTTATAACAACCTTGTATATGTTAAGGTGAAACATACTCTGGCATTCCCATGTATTTAATACTCACCTCTGAATATTTAATTTAGAATATTTAATTCTTTTTTTTTTAAACAAGAAGTTTATTTAAACAACAAGATGCTTGACTTGAAGGGAAAACTATCTAGGATTCATTTCTTTTAGAGTAATTTATCCCTACTTAAAGACAGATTGCCCTACATGTAACAGCTACATACAAAAAAGTTATAAAATTGTCCTTGGTTTTACAGTGATAAATGAAAAACATTAAAATTCTCCAATCGAACAAGGTATGCAAGGATTTTTATGTTGTTCTTTTTTTGTTAAACAGTGAGAGCAAAATAACTTACTGGAATATAAAGATAAGAGCTGACTGAGCATGCCACTAATGGAGAGAGGGGGTATTTTCACAGAAGCAGTATTTTCCCCCATCCCATCTCCATTTGATGTTGATCAAAACATACCATTGGCCGTTTAGTTAAAAAAAATGCACTATGCTTGTGCACATACACAGTTACTTTACGTACAATAAAGGAATGGGGAAGAGGAAAATGAAAGAATAGAAAAAACTATACTGTAGTAGTCAGGATGTGGTGGAACCAAATTGTGGCTTTCTAATTGAGAATGTCTTCTTGGTCTGGAGGAAGAGTTCTGGAGTAAAGTAGTAGGTTCCCTTTTTAGTAGACACTGCCTGTCTGCTGCTGGAACACATCAATTGTATCTTCATCCTCCATTTCCAACTGTGCAGGTGTGTCTGTTTCATTGATTGGCTGCCCATCAAATCGGAATCTGATCTGCCTCATTGACAAACCCTGTCATTCACAATAGGCTTTCATTAGTTTACTAAGTGGTGTATGCCTCTTAATCTTAAACTGCACCACAGAACCATCCTGCCCTGCCACCTTGAAATTAATATGATCGTTGTTCTCAGTCTTGACTCCTTCCTTGGGCTTTTCGTTGGCCATAGCGAGCGCCGGAGTCACAAAAGAGGTACCAGGTCCGCACTGAACAAGCACACCTAGAATATTTAATTCTAATGAAGCTGACCATCTCACATCCCCCTCAACTTTCCAAAGGTCTGGTGAGGTGAGCACACAAACACCTTTCTTGATTTCTCTGCTCTTATTTATATTTATGACATGACACATAAAAAAAAAAAACACATTTGTATGGTTTTCGCTGATACTACACTTCAAACAGATATTGAACTTGAGGGCAAGTATTTATCTTTTTGTCCAAGAAACCTAGCAAAAATTTTGATGCCAACTGGCCAAACTGGCCAAAATAAATATTGTTGCTTTGTTCATTCTCTTTGTGCGCTTATTAACTAGTCCTCATAAATCATTGTTGCTTTGTTCCGTGTGTCTCATGTCCTTTAATTAGTCCTCTAAAGTTTGATACTCTATCAGTTCATAGGATAACCATTTTTTTATAACCTATATTATTACCTCAGTATTTTGATGGATATTTTCCTGATGAAAACAAAATTTCACAGTTTTGGTGTTTTGGGTGGTTTTGTGTTAACCCTGCTGAGTTTAAGAATGATTCAGATCCTAGGAAGAAAAAGAAACCTTCCAGTTCCATAGGCCCACCTATAAATGTAATCTAAGTCAAAACTTGATATTTGCAAAATTTATTCTCCAAGGCAGCACATCTCACACACAGCGAAGAAAGGCACTTATGCAACACAGTCAGTCGTGAGCTAGTGTTTTGTTTGTTTGTTTTTTTTAAGATTTTATTTATTTATTTCTTTGACAGAGAGAGAGAGAGACACAGCTGGAACAGGAACACAAGCAGGGGGAGTGAGAGAGGGAGAAGCAGGCTTCCCGCTGAGCAGGGAGCCCGAGGAGGGGCTCATTCTCATGACCCCGGGATCCTGATCTGGGCCAAAATCAAGAGTCAGAGCCACCCAGGGGCCCTACCAATGGATAAATTTTTAATGACAAAACGGCATGGGGAAATGAAAGTATGAGTAAAAGTGACAATATGAACATTGTCATTAGTTATAACATTGCATTAGTTATAACGATCAAATCAGAAGCCATGTGATGATACCAATAAAGGTTTAGTAAATGCATTGCATGTTAACATCTGTAAAAGCTGTGGTGGCTGTTTTTAAAAAGAACATAAGATTTATCCTACTTAGAGGTAAAAATTATGTCCTTGTTATTAATGCTGTCTATGGAGTGACTGTCTGTGGGACTGAAAAAAAAAAACAAAAACAAAAAACTGTAACTCCTAGAAAAATGTATTGGAATCTATAAAATACTTGTACCTCCCAAGGGCCTTATATATCCCACCTAAAGTATCCCAGTCTGCTTAAAGAGAAGCAATCAGAAAGGGCCCTAGATGCTTAGAGTTTTAAGCAAAGGTTTGAAATCACTGAGGACTGAAAACTGGAGTTGTGTTCGGAGGAAACTGAATTGCCATTAAGAAAGGTCAGAACCTATAGCCAAATTTAACAGCACTATGCATCTCCAGGAAGCAAGCATGATGTGATTGGGAAAACTAAAATGAACAAAAAGAACTTTAGAAGAGAAGATAAAATTCTTTATTAATTTAAGGTAAAAAGAAGATCAGAGGGAAAAAAATCACACATCTTTGAACAGGAGAAAAAATTGATAACTATAAAGGCAAATGCATTTAGTTTTTAAAGTTCTTTTTCTTTTGTAACAAACTTTAATTGTGTCCATATAACCAGAATAGAATTCTGTTACACAAATGTGAACTGGAATGAAATTATTGAAAAAAATAGTATGCTTGTCCACAAAAGCAAGTCTAAAACATTAAAAAAAATAAACTCAGCAAGAAAAATTATGATATAAGACAGGCATGGATAGATGTTATCTTTACTTATTCATCAATTAACTTATTTATACCAAATTTAATAAGTATCCATTGTTATCTTGAACTAATTAAAGGTGAACCACTGCAGTTTTACTTAAACAGAATAGAAGAAAAACAAGTTGGGTATCTTGTACTTAGAAATTTTGATCTAGAGTTCTAGTTCAATATGTTTATGAACCCTAAATAACTTACTTAGGTTGCACGTAATAGAGATAGACTTAAAAACACATGTTACTTTCACATCTAAATCACTTGAGTGGTTTATACTGATGAATTTGGGTGAATAAATCTCAAGTTTAAAATGTTCACGTATACCTCAAAATTCCACATGAGTTCAAGCTAGATAGTTTTATATGGATTTTCTGCTTTCCTTCAAATGTATTTTGTGTTGAAGAACACAAGATTTATGCCTCTGACTGTGTCACAGAAGCTGGAATCAGATACACCTCCAGCTGAGAATGAAAATAACTGTATTAAAAACAAACAAGCACACAAACAAAAACTAGAAACCAAGACAGCAAGGACTTGGGGATGCAAGATCCGGGAGCATAGGGAAGGGAACTGAGATGAACCCTGCATTTGCAGCTACATTTTATCCTCAAATCTTTTACCAGTTCACAGGGCACGTAATGGATGCTATGCAAAAACTATGAATTGGGGGTTGTTGCAGCCTCACTATGCAGTAAAAGAAAATGACTTTGGGCTGCCAAATCAACAAAGACTTGAGGGTCAAAGTCCCTAGATAAAGGGAAACAAAAGGGAGTGAGCCTGATATTCTGCCTTTATCTTATCCTCTTAAGGCAGTTGCTGATTAAGACACTGCTCCAGTTTTGGAAGGGATGCCAATAAACCAAGAAATAAAAGGCCATTAGGACCAAAAACCAAACAAAAATATAAGATTCTCATGTTACTGGTTAGACAAAAATTGGAATTCAGGCCTGCCAAAGAGGAGGGACTAAGAACAACCCTCCAGGTGTCTTGTGATCCCTGAGTGGGCTACATCCCAGGGGTGGCTGCAAACTAGAATTTGACCTTCCTCACCTATCAAAAGATGATCTGTCCATACTTTATCATCTTACCAAAAGAAAATTTTATCACCTGAGAGAAAGATAATATCAAGAATCTCTATATATTTCATATACAATATCTGGTCTCAAATAAAAAGAATCAGGCATACCAAAAAAATCAGAATCAAATGACCAAAATCAAACAACTTCCTTCCCTAAAAATCTTAATCGGCAGATAAATCCTTGAATGAGTTTAGTGAGATTGCTAGGTGCAAGATCACTATATAAAGTTACTTTAACACCTATAAATTAGAATAAGTTGTCAAAACTGAATGTGTAGAAGATGATTTTTATAAGAACTTTAAAGATTTAGTCACATTATAAGTAATAAATCTAATGAAATATATAAAAAATTCTACAATGAAAACTGTGAACATTACTAAGATAAAATTTTTTAAACTAAATGAGTAGAAAGATATAGCATATTCAAGAGTGGAAAGAGGCAACAGTGTAAAGATACCAGTTCTTCCCAAATTATGTATAGATTAAATTATATCCCAATTAAAATTCCATCTCTTTTGGATGGAAGTTGTTAAGATTGACTGTAATTCTAAGAAATTTTTAAGGATGAAAAGCAGTTTAAGCAATCTTAAAGAGTTACTCTATGGGGCACCTGGGTGGCTCAGTTGGTTAAGCGACTGCCTTCGGCTCAGATCATGATCCTGGAGTCCCGGGATTGAGTCCCACATCGGGCTCCCTGCTCAGCAGGGAGTCTGCTTCTCCCTCTGACCCTCTTCCCTCTCATGCTCTCTATCTCTCGTTCTCTCTCTCTCAAATAAATAAATAAAATCTTTAAAAAAAAAGTTACTCTACAAAATACCAAAATGTATTATACAACTAAAGGAAATAAAATATTGTGTTATTGGGGCTAAGATAGATGAATAATTAATTGAAATAGAAACAGAACTACACATATACCTGGTATGTGACAAAGTCTTCATTGTAATGCAGTGGAGAAATATGGTGTTTTTAATAAATAATGCTGGGTCAGTTGTGTATCTGGAAGAAAAAGTTTAACATTTTGATATCTTTCACACTATATACAAGATCAATAATATATTTATCATAAACAAAACATAAAGAATAGAACAATTAAACATCTAGACAAAAGATGAGAAAACACCTTCCTATATTTTGACAAGCAAAGATTTCTCAAAGAAGATTCACAAAGGACAAAGACTAATAAATCGGACTTTATTGGAATTTAAAACTCCATCAGAGGACACCATTATGAGAGTGAAGCCACTGAGTAGATGTTTATGATATATAGTTTCAAAAATGAACTGTCATCTAGAATATATTAAGGACTTCTACAGACAAGGAAGATACAAAGAACCAACTTTTTGAAAATAGCAAATTTGAACAGGCCACTTTTCAAAAGAAAACATCCAAACGGCGATCAATACAATACAAATCAAAACATGATGAAATATAACTAAGTACCCATCAGAATGGCTAAACTTTTTAAAAAGAAAAGAATATTTAATATCCAGCATTTTCAAGATGCAGTACAACCACTGGTGTGAGTGTAAATTTGTCAGTGAGTATGGAGACTGTTTGGCAGTGTGTACTAAATATGAGCACACACATACTTTATGGACCACCAGTTCCACTTGTAAAGATGCACACCCTCAAAATAATCGCATATGTGAACTCAGACATATGTGAAAGAAGTTCATAACAATGTTATTTGTAATGACTCAAACTGGAAATAACCTAATATCCATTCTTAATGGAATGGAAAGGGGTGCTTGTGTGGCTCAGTTGCTTAAGCATCCAACTCTTGATTTTGGCTCAGGTCATGATCTCAGGGTCCTGAGATGAGCCCCACATCTGGCTCCTTGCTGAGCAAAGATTCTCTCTCCTTCTCCCTCTGCCCCTCCCCCCCCCGGCTTGTGCACAGGTGAATGCTCTCTCTCTCTTTCTAAAAAATAATGGAATGGATAAAGCATGGAATCTTCATACACTGGACTATTTTAAAGCGATAAGAATTGATTGACTGCTACATGCAACAGCGTGACTCTCACAGACATAACTTTAAGAAAAATCCAGACACAAAATAGTACTTACTGTACACTTACATCAAATTAAAGTTCAAAACAAACATGAGTTTAATTTGTATAATTACACTTTTACCAGTTAAAATTATACCATGATGCGTAATTGGCTTTTCCTGACATTCTTGTACTTCAATGAAAAATGAGGACGATAATGTCTGGTTTGATTACATTCTCATGGAAAGCAAATGGGACGATGTGTGTAGAGTACCTAGCACAGCGTGTGGCACAGAGTAAATAAATGTCAATGAAAGCTCTTTCCCAGCTGTTTCATCTGGTCCTGTTCGGAACCTGTTCCTTTCCCCAGATATCCTGTATTTCAGAATAGAAAGCTTAAAAGCATCTTTATTCAGTTCCCTTCTTTTGTCCCCATACAAAGTAAGTCATCAATCCCTTTTATCTCTCAAATATGTCTCCACTCTTATTTTTTTCTTTTCTCCTTTGCTTCTGTTTTAAGTAGACTCTCACAAAAGTATCGTAATTAATTTCCTGTATTTAACCCATTTCCTTGCTAACATATACCCTTGACAAAATTCTTCGACTTAAATTTATCTTTAAAAACATATCTTGTTTTCACTTTTCACAAAGGTCTTAGTGTCTCCCATGGCCTATACCATAAATAATAAAATTCCTGATGCTGCATAGAATGCTCTCCAAACATGGCACTCATCTATCTTGCGCATCTTATATTACCCACTGGATATTTAAGGCTCTGCCATTCTAAGTGTTACACTTCCTGGAAAAGTCTTGTAGTTAAATATCTCTTTCTATGTTTTATTCATAGAACCTACAATACTCTTTAAACTTTTGATTTCTATAATACTTTTTGAAATTCTATACTTTTCTTCAAGCCTACAGCCAAATTTCACCATTACATGTAATTTTTCTGTCTTCTCCCCAAAGTTAATAGTCTATTTCTTTGTCTGCTCATAAAAGTTCATTTAGTATATTTATTGCAATAATCATTTTTTGCCTTATATATGTTTCTGTTAATTGGGTACTTATTTGTTTTTCCCACTCCAGCATATTTCCATGCAGATCAAGTAACATGTGTAATTCATATTTTATTTCTCCTTATTTAAGAACAGCACTTAGCACTTGACTGATTCCTCCCTCAACCCCCACCCCCATGATTTTGCACTGAATTTAATATATGTGGGAAAGAAAGGAGGAGAGCCTGTTTCAGAGGAAACAAACAAAAATCCAAGTTAGATTTTGTTTTCATTTTTTAAAGGTAAATGAAAAAAAAAAAACTGTTGTTAGAGTTTTTTCTTGTTTTTGTTTTGTTTTGTTTTGTTTTGTTTTATGTCATGTTAGTCACCATAAAATGCATCATTAATTTTTGATGTGGTGATCCACAATTCATTGTTTTTGTATAACACCCAGTGCTCCATGCAGTACGTGTCCTCCTTAATACCCATCACCAGGCTAACCCATTCCCCCACTCCTCTCTAGAACCCTCAGTTTGTTTCTCAGAGTCCATAGTCTCTCATGGTTCGTCTCCCCCTCTGATTCCCCCCCTTCATTTTTCCCTTCCTTCTCCTAATGTCCTCCGTGCTGTTCCTTATGTTCCACAAATAAGTGAAACCATATGGTAATTGACTTTCTCTGCTTGACTTATTTCACTTAGCATAATCTCCTCCAGTCCCATCCATGTTGATGTAAAAGTCGGGTATTCATCCTTTCTAATGGCTGAGTAATATTCCATTGTATATATGGACCACATCTTCTTTATCCATTCGTCTGTTGAAGGGCATCTCGGCTCTTTCCACAGTTTGGCTTTTGCGGACATTGCTGCTATGAGCATTGAGGTGCATATGGCCCTTCTTTTCACTACATCTGTGTCTTTGGGGTAAATACCCAGGAGTGCAATTGCTGGGTCATAGGGTAGCTCTATTTTTAATTTTCTGAGGCACATCCACACTGTTTTCCAAAGTGGCTGTACCAACTTTCATTCCCACCAATAGTGTAAGAGGGTTCCCCTTTCTCCACAACCTCTCCAACATTTATTGTTTCTTGCCTTGTCAATTTTTGCCATTCTAACTGGTGTAACGTGGTATCTCAGTGTGGTTTTGATTTGAATTTCCCTGATGGCTAATGATGATGAACATTTTTTCATGTGTCTGTTAGCCATTTGTATGTCTTCTTCGGAGAAGTGTCTGTTCATACCTTCTGCCCATTTTTTGACTTGATTATTTGTTTTTTAGGTGTTGAGTTTGAGAAGTTCTTTATAGATCTTGGATACCAGTCCTTTATCTGTAGTGTCATTTGCAAATATCTTCTCCCATTCTGTGGATTGCCTCTTTGTTTTGTTGACTGTTTGCTGTGCAGAAGCTTTTTATCTTGATGAAGTCCCAAAAGTTCATTTTTGCCTTTGTTCCACTAGCCTTTGGAGATGTATCTTGAAAGAAATTGCTGTGGCCGATGTCAAAGAGGTTACTGCCTATGTTCTCCTCTAGCATTTTGATGGATTCCTGTCTCACATTGAGGTCTTTCATCCATTTGAGTTTATCTTTGTGTATGGTGTTAGAGAACGGTCCAGTTTCATTCTTCTGCATGTGGCTGTCCAATTTTCCCAGCACCATTTATTGAAGAGACTGTCCTTTTTCCATTGCATATTTTTTCCTGCTTTGTCGAAGATTATTTGACCATAGAGTTGAGGGTCCATATCTGGGTTCTCTATTCTGTTCTGTTGGTCTATGTCTGTTTTTGTGCCAGTACCATTCTCTCTTGGTGATCACTGCTTTGTAATATAGCTTGAAATTGGGCAACATGATGCCCCCAGCTTTGTTTTTCTTTTTCAACATTTCCTTGGTGATTCAGGGTCTTTTCTGATCCCATACAAATTTTAGGATTGTTTGTTCCAGCACTTTGAAAAATGTCGTTGGAATTTTGATCAGGATGGCATTGAAGGTATAGATTGCTCTGGGTTAGATTGAGATTATTCCCTGCATATTCTCAGACCATAGTGCTTTAAAACTGGAACTCAATCACAAGGAAAACTTTGGCAGAAATTCAAACACTTGGAAGCTAAAGACCACTCTGCTCAAGAATGGGTCAACCAGGAAATCAAAGAAAAACTTAAACAGTTCATGGAAACCAATGAGAAAGAAAACACATCAGTCCAAAACCTATGGGGATACTGCAAAAGCAGTCATAAGGGGGAAATACATAGCCATCCAAGCCTCACTCAAAAAAATAGAAAAATCCCAAATTCACCAACTCTACACCTTAAAGAACTAGAGAAAAAGCAACAAATGATGCCTAAGCCATGCATTAGAAGAGAAATAATTAAGATTAGAGCAGAGATCAATGAATTAGAAACCAGAAACAAGGTAGATCAGATCAATGAAACTAGAAGCTGGTTCTTTGAAAGAATTAAGAAGATCGATAAACCCTTGGCCAGACTTATCCAAAAGAAAAGAAAAAGCACCCAAATTAATAAAATTATGAATGAAAGGGGAGAGATCATGACTAACACCGAGGAAATAGAAAAAAATTATTAGAAATTATTATCAACAACTATATGCCAAAAAACTGAGCAATCTGGATGAAATGGATGCCTTCCTAGAAACCTGTAAGTTGTTAGGTTTTTAATAAATCTTTTAGTAGTTAATATTACTAAATATTGGCACTCAAAATACACTACAGAATACCTAACATTAAAATATGTTATGGTGTGTCTAGTACCTTTACCACTTTTAGCAAAAACATTTTATTAAATTCAAATTTTAATAGCTTCATATATAGGAAAGCCTCAGTTTGATAGTGCCTTCTAAATTTGGAAGATAAAAGATATCAAGCTTTTTTTCTTATGGTTTAGCTACCATCACAAAAGAGGTCTCTTTTTTTAGAATATAGCTGCTCAAAAACACTCTTCACAAATACTGGGGAAGCGTGAGAAATAACTTAAATGTTCTTCAGGATTGTACTTTACCTTTCTCTCAAGTTCTCATAGGCAAGAGTATTGATTTTTGTCTTTGTTTCATGGTTAAAGGCATAATTACAGCCTTATAGTAGTAATGCCAAATATACTACATTAAAAGGAGGCATAACTCTTATTTTATTATGGCTGCATTAACTTTGAATTCCACCGCTGACTGAGCAAACACGTTTTCAATGCATCAGAATTTCTGCTAGTTACTGGAAATTTGGATTCCATTGTGAACTGAATTAATAATCAATGCCTTATACAGCTGCTAAGAAAGTAGAGATCAATAATAAAGAATATGAAATCTAGGTGTCTGAAATATTGGAAATTTTGTCACATATAAGAATAAAAGTTAATCTATAAAAGTACAGCTTAATAGAGTTTGACAAATCAAAATAATTCTGTAAAACCAAAAATGGAAAAAAATACTTTTTATTTCCATTTCTTCAAGTTAGGATTTTTATTTTGGAGCCAATAAAAATAAATACATAAATAAATAAATAAGATGTAGATTTCCTTATCACTTTATCATTACCTATGAAAAGTCAGTAGAACAAATTGGCAGAGAGTCCATAATGTCAACAAGGGCAGATAGAATCATAAATCATACGTGGGAAAGGCCCCTAAAATCAGTGAGGCATCCACTCATCTAGTCCAAGAAACTCTTTAACAAAATGTTTATCACGTCCCCCATTACCATACATTTAAACAGTTCAATTAATGTGTAAATCACTACCTACTTTAGGCAATCTCAATGCTGGAAATATCCTTTTTTGAGTTAAATTTGATTCATGGAATGTCTGCATAAAATACTTGCCCTTTAATAGGAAATATCCACATGAGTCCTTTCTGGTGAACATCAAGTACCTGATGCATTGGATTGCCCAAAGTAAACAGTAATGGTTAAGAGCATTATGTAGAAATAACTCTAGGATAACACTAAGATTTTCTGTAATCAAAAGTAAAGTCTGATGAGCTGAAGGCAACTATCAATAGAGGATATAACCATCTGTTATTCATTTTCACTTGCCAAGCAGGGGCAGAAGAAATGTCTTCAAATGGTCATCTTGTGAGATTTTGGTTTTAGGAAAAGCAATATTACTAATTAGGATTAAATAAAATGCTATGAAATCTCTATATGACATAGTTAGGCAACAGTAAGAATAACTTATCACACCCCATGAGAAAATATATTAACAATTATTTTATAGAAAGCCCTAACTCCCTACTCCATATATCTATTTCTGTAGAAATCTGTGATCTAGACATATCTAACATCTTCCCAGTGAGTATGTTATATTCCAACTAAACTTGGCTTGGGAATGTGACTGCCCTCTTTATATTCTCCAGTATTGATTTCTACTCACAATTCTTTTAAAAGTATTACATTAGACAATGACTTCTTTACCTGCTACAGCTAGCTTTGGAAAATATGATGTTAAATTTTCTAGGGATGATAATTATTACTACAAAATTTGTTGGTGCATATAAAAACTTTCAAAATAGTAAAATACCACACAGATATTGATGATATGTTGAAGATTATTGTGAAATTGCTTTCATAAAAATGTTATATTTAGGGCTTGATAGTTAACAACTACCAAGTTAAAATTTGTCCTTTTACCATGATTAAAAATATTTTTTACAGTGTTTCATAGGCTGAAGAAGTGAAGTTTGCATCACCATAATTAAACCGAGATATAAAAAAAAAATTAGTAATTCAAATCAGCGTAGTAACTGTCCAGATTAATATTTATTTTAGCTGAGTCTTGGAACCCCAGTTATGAAACATGAAAAGGGAAATCAGTCAATCATCACTGTCCTGCAGGGAATTTTTGAAGTGCACTGTATTTCAGTTCTTATGCTCTTCAGAGAGAAAAGAGTAAGAATTTAAAAAAAGAAAAAAAGAAAAGCCTCAGCTCACTTTCTTTGAGTGAACATATCAGAACTTCAACCTTCATTTTAATATTTTATAATCTTAAACCTTATAAAACTTTAACTCTCTAGATAAAAGTTTCATACAGAGGTAGATGCTGGCTTCTGAAGAAGACTTTTATGGAAAGTTTTCTTAAGAAAGAAGGCTCCAGAATCATGTATGAATATTTCATGTAACACAAGTTGGTTTCCATCAAATGTCTCCTTTTAAATGACATAGAGAGCATCAAAATTGACTTTCAAATTTTGGATGGGGTGTATTACTAATATTAAGGTGATAAAATTAGAAGTTATTTCTTTTTTATAGTTTCACCTGATAAATTTAAATGATCAATTAAATTTTTTAAATTTAAATTATTTTTGCAGTAAAAAGTTAAGGCAATAAATTGATTATTTACAGTTTTTATTTTATATTTCACGTTCTGGAAAAATATTTGTTGAATTATCACTTCTAAATAAATTATCTATTCTTCTGCCTCATTTTTTCCTCCCATTTTAATGTTTTATGGTTTTAAATAATGGTTTATTATCAGTACTAATGTTCCGTCAAAAGACAACAAGTAGGATAATTTTGTTTTGTGTTGGGGTAAGCCAAAACAAATTTGAACAATACTAAATTTGTATTTCTAACTCCATGTTCTGGGGCCACCACATCATTTATGTGGAATTCATTTTCCTCATATATAAAATGGGGACAAAAACACCTTTCTTTCTCACTTTTAAGTTTGTTATGAAGTTAAAATGGGATCATTGTACTGTATTTAAAAGCACACTGTAAATCATAAAATCCTGTACAAATAAACTATGAAAAGTTTACAGAGCTTTGTGTGGTGTCATTGCCATGTCATAAATTATACATGCTGATGTTTATGGCAATGGTGATTACACTCTCTGCAGATGGTGGGAGCACAAACTAAATAGCCATAGTTCATCTGTGTGCTGATTTAGGAGTTCATTGATGTCTTTATTAGTAATTCAGACCAAGGTCAAGTAGTGATTGCTGGAATTCTGAAATCTGAGAGGTTGTTGGATGAAGTATTTAAAATGTTAAGTAGAGAATTTTAAAAAGGAAAAATGTACTTTATCAAGAACTAATGATATTTCTTCAACTTATATTTAGAGACAAAAGGAAATAAAAGAATTGGATTTAGAGACAAAAAGAAATTTAAAATTTGGGTTCAATTGTCACATGGTAGCTCCATGAACACTCTTCTAAACCTGCTTGGCCTTGATTTTCCATATCGTTAAAATGGGGTGTAATATATCCCTTCTGGATAAAAAACAATTTCTCACGAAATATAAAGTTAAGTAATGAATAAGAAAGTACTTTCTAAACTATAAATTGCTAATGAAACATGTAGTATCAGTACTAAAGATATTGCATCCAATTTACGTATCGGAACTGTAACAAATGAATTTCTCTTTAAGAGGAAGTATACTTACACCAATAATGGAGACCAGATTAAAGCAAAATAGAAGTGGATAAAATGATTCTTGTAGCCTTACCATTATACCTGGCTTAACTTTTCCTGTATTTGCCCCTTTTTAGGGATTATCCTTAGATTTCAAAATCTTTCTAGTATTCTGCCTTGCCAGATAAAGTTGATGTAAAAATATGCAGTTATTTAATAACCTCCTGGCTTACCAAAAACTACGATTGGACCAAACTGTCTTTTCTTCAAATATGCTTGAAGATAAAGCTAGAGATAATCACAAAACTAAAACTGAATCTTACATTGTATTCTGAAATGTACACAGAATTTAGGTAGTTGTACATTCTAAGTATCATCAACATTTTTGATAAGTGGACAATCACTCAACATCAAGTACTGAGTTCTCAGAATGTCCATTTCTTATCAGGCCAATCTGGCTTATTGAAACTCTAGGGAGCATATATTCGTGTTAGGTACTTGAAAAACATAATTTGTACAGTAGTATCATGTTTCTTTTTCTAAGATTTTCCTTGAGATAGCATGCCGAGTTGTGGGGTGATGTATGCCAGTGATAAAGAGCTGAAGTGTCCCCCCAAAATGAAATGGAATCTTGTTGTGTCAGACTTTGAAGTGATCTCATCAATAATTTATTTGAACACTTCCATTATGATATGAGGGAACTAAGGAAGGTCCAGAGATACAAAGAGCCACATCCAAGGTTTTAAATCTGACCACTGAAAGCACCAAAGCTGGCCTCTGGCTTTAAACAAGGTACTTCATCTATGCTACCTTTGAATATTGTTCTGTTTATGCCTGGAAATCTAGAAGCAGCCAGAGAAATAGGATATAGTTACAAAGATCCCTGGGAGGAAGAAAGTTACATTTTGAAGTTAAGAATTTAATTTTGTTTGTAATACAATGTTTCAATTCATATGTTTAGCTATATTTTCAAAGCAGTGTGTTCAGAATTTGTTTCCCTCAAGGGAAATCCCTAAAATGTGACGTGCATACTACTGCTCAGAGGTTAGAAGAATCTTCCTTTTCAATAAGATCTGAGTTTTATGCTTAATGAATGAATTCCCTATATTACTATTGAGAAATAGTGAATGGATGAAGTAATGTGTCTCTAAAGAACACGGCCTTCATAAAATTTACTCTACAGGGCCAAATTGTTCCTATATGATTTTTATGTATATCAATAAACTAATTTCCTTTTTAAGCTAATTGGGGTAATATGGATATTTTTGCACAATGAACTAATTTTTAAATCCAAATATAATCTCTTTCCTAAAATTAACCAAAATTTTGTGATTTTGTTTTTATCTTTTAAAATCAAACTGGCCAAGCTAAGTTTTTACATTTTTTCTTATGTATTATATCTATGGCATTGTGTTTTGTGAAAAAAAAAATAGTGTTGCATAAACATTTCAGACTCAACTATTCCTGTAATTTGCACTGGTCCACATGAGTACTATTGTGTATGTGTTAGGATGTGTGAGTAAGGCTCAGTTGCAGGCTTCACAAGGGAATAAGCATCTTATTGACTGCACTATTCATAGTCTCTAATGCAGGATAAATATTGGTGAAGGAGTTTATTCAAAACAGTAAATGTGCCCTAAGTTTGAAACTATGAAGTGAAGATCTAAAACAGTTGCCCTAATGCTTTGGATGAGAAGGGGAGAGTCCAGAATTGCAGCTCTAGTGTTTGGTGTGGTAATCCATAAACACACGGGCTGTGAAGTCAGAGGTAGCTGGGTGCGAGGCTAGGATCTATCCCACTGTGCTTATGGGATCTTACTGTGTTATTTTCTCTGAGCAGAATGTTTTTCATTTGTAAGATGGGGACAATTATCCGTACTTTCCAGAGACTTTGTGGGAAATAAATGTGATCATTAATGTAAAATTCGCTCACGAAGTCGGCCACTGTGTTCCTCCTGACAGTATTTACCATCTTACTCTTTGTGACCTTTTATCTCACACACAAGCCCCAGTGACAAACACACAAAATGTTCTCAATTATTTGCATGTTTTTTTACCAGCTCTATCCTCTTTGTAGAATGTTTCACTCTGCTGGCTTCTTGGCCAAATTGAATCTTCTTTCTATAGTGAGTTTGCCCTGTTACTAAAAAGAGATTCAACATTATGCCCTCCTTTCATTTTAGAGAAAGGAACAGAAAAAGAAAATAGAAAAGAACAGCTTAACTAAAAAGTGTTTCCTTAAAAAGGTCAGTTGAGGATTTGATTGAATGAAAGGTAGCTTTACTGGGATGAGAGAGTTTTCAGGCATAGTGTTTAAATGTGATTAAAAGTTTTGACAAAATTGGGAGAGGAAAGTCTCTCTGCTAATCTGGAAACTAAACATTAGCTCTTGTCCTTATGAATGAGTGGAGTTCGGGCGGCGTCCCCTGACTTGGAAAGAACTAATTTGATTTTGCCAGTTAAGGAGATGCATGTTATGGTGATGCCCGTTAGTCATTTAGAAAAAAAAAAAAAAATATATATATATATATATATACACACACATATATATTTTTTCCTTTATGTTAGATATGCAATTATAAGAGTAAGCCCAACAATGTTTTAAACATTTAAACATATAAGTTGCCCTCAACTTTAGATGTCAGAAGGGAATTTGTTGTGTTTTGTTTTTTGTGGTTTTTTAATGGAGTTCAAATTGTAATATTTATTTATTAGCTCTTTCCCCATTCTGTTGCTTGTCAACTGTAAGACACTTATCCCTGTATCTCCCACTTTTTGCAATTTATCTAACAGATGGTAAGTTTTTCATAAATGTGTGACGAGTTAATAATGGTTTTGTTTTTAGAACACAATAGGAAAAATATTTTTAGAATATGTTTTCTAGTTAGGATAATGCTTGCAATTGAGGAATTGTGCTAACAAAAACTGAAGCTCTAAAGATCAAGATAAAGCAGAAAAGGCCATTTGTGTGCTTGATTTATTGGATTTATCATAAGTTCATTTGCTCCTGATTGAAATATGTTTGACATAATAATTTTAGAAAGTAATACTATTTTTCCCTTGGAAAGATCGCCTTAGAGAAAGAACTCACAGCCTTTTGGATGCTGGCTGTATGAATCAAGTCTGCATTCTTTGAGTTGCGTGTTGACTTCGGTATTACAGTTCAAATAGCAATTTGTGCTGTGTGTGTGTGTGTAAAGACCCTCAAAATGACTTCAAATATGAATTACTGTACATAACACCCATGAGAGTTAAGTGTTACTATTTCCTTTTTACACCAACAAAACTTGGTCACAGAAGGTTAAATGACTTTCCCAAGGTTACTCAGTGAGTCATAATCAAAACTGGAAATAGAGCCCAGGAGTCCAATTCAGTTCTGTGATTCCTCTATGCTATTTAAAAACTGACAGAATTGTTTCTGGGAAGATGGAATAGATGGACTCTTTCCTATTCCTCTTGATAAGTAAACTAAAACCACCTCACACACACACACACACACACACATACACATGCACTCACACATATATATTCACATATATATGTATATATGTATGCATGTAAAATATATATGGATGTAAAAATATATATAAGTAAATAATACACTATATCACACACACACACACATATAACTCACACATGCATATATATGAATAACACACACATATATAAGTAACACACATACACACACATATATATAGATATATAGTAGAGATATATTTGAATAATTATATAAATCAGTAAATAACACATAAGAAGATAGAATGTAAAAAGAAGGCAGACTGGTTAGGTAGCTGGGGACCCAAGAAATGACACAGTGGTGAATCCTCCAGTTTTTATTCTTGCCTTATATAGCCCAGATTGAATAATGGAGAAGTCAGTAACCTGGAAATACAAAAAGGCAGAGAAAAAAGTCCCCCAAAAATCTACTGTCTCTAGCCAAATACTAGGAATGGGCAGCCTAGCAACATGAAGTTTTAGACAGAAAAATTTTAGGTAATAAACTATCTACGTCAGCCAGAGACATGAGGAAAAATCTACAGCTTCATCCTCTCCCCATCAGCAAATGCTGACTGAGGAACCTAGGTATCCACCCTTGCCAGGAGTTAAGGAGGTCCCATTGTCACAACCTCAGAGAAAACTAAGTAGGATGTCTGGTGTTTTACCCTCACATGCCAATAACAAGACCCCCTTCCCAATGTCTCTCCTTTACCCTATCAGTGAAGACCATATGGGGAGTCTGGATTTCTAGCCTCACTGAGAGGTATTAAGATACTTCTTCCCCTCCCTGTTAGGATGGGGTCAGAGAAGTACTAGCAAATAGTACTCATTCCTCATTATTAACAAGGCCACTGCTCTATGGTGCCAGTAGAGACTGTGTGGGAAGCAATAATAACTTGTTCCTACCAATTCTAGTCAGAGTGGTAGCACAGAGACCCAATGGAGAGCCCAGCCTCTCACTTTACCTTTATCCCAAAATGAAAAAGAGCACCTCACTCTCCCTACTTTTCCATCACCCTGTGCACAGACAGGAGAACTTAGACTTAAATCTCAGTATGGAAATACTGAGGCGGTGCCCCTGCTTCACCCAGCAGAGCAGAGTCAGAGAAGACTTGATAAAGCACAAGATTTAAATAAGATCCAGAGTATTATAATATAAAATCCAAAATGTCCAGTTACAGTTAGCAACCACTCATTATACTGATAATCAGGAGGATCTCAAACAGTGAAAAAAGACAACATAAGCCAACACTGAGATAGCACAGGTGTTAAATTTTCTCACTAGGATTTAAGGCAGCCAACATAGAAATGTTTTAAGTAGTACCATAAACATACTTGATACAAATGAAAATTGATAGTTTCAGAAAAATGCACAGAAAATATTATGAAGAATCAAATGAAAATTACAGAACAAAAAAAAACATACAACAATGAAAATAAAACTCAAAAGATTGGTTCTAAAACAGAAGTCAGAAAAATGAATTCTTTAACTTGATAGATCAGTAGAAATGGCCTAATCTCAACAACAGAAAATAGATTGGGGAAGAAAATGAACATAGCCGCAGCGACCTATGAACTACTATAAAATATCAAACCTTTGTGTCATTTGAGTTCCATAAGGGAAGGAAAAGAAGATGACACTTAAAAATTATTCATGTGTGTAATGACTAAAATCTCCCTAAATTTGACACACAAAATAAAATAAGAAATGACAATACCAAGCATAAATCTACAGATTCGAGAAGGTGAATGAATTCAAAACAGAATAAACCCAAAACAATCCACATCATGACACATCATAATGAAACTTTTGAAAACTAAAGACAAATACAAATTCTTGAAAGAAACAAAGCATTGCCTATAAGGAAAAAACAATTCGGATGACAGTGAATTTCTCATCGGAAGTCATAGAGGTCAGAAGAAAGTGGCACAATGGTTTTCAAGTCCTAAAAGAAAAGAGCTGTCAACATAGAATTCTATGTTGAAGGAAAATATCTTCCAGACATGAAGGGGAATCCGAGACATTCTCAGATGAAGGAAGGCAAATGAATTTGTCACCAGTACATCTACTCTAAAAAAGTGACGAACGAGTTTCTTTAAATATCAAAGAAATAATAAAAGAAATTTTTAAAAATCAGAAGAAAGAAAAGATTACAATTATTGGTAAATACAACATACATTGCTTTTTGAGTTTTCTTAATTATATCTGGTGGTGAAAGCAGAAATTATAACACTGTCTAATGTGTTTACAAATGTGTGTAGATAAATAGAGGAAGGCAAAGGAGTATGGGGGAGGTAAGGTTTTGACACATTAACCCAACTGGCAAAATGTTGACACATAAAAAATTTGTTGTTATTTATATATAATGGAAACTTACAGAAACCACTAAAAAAAGTTATACAAAAAGATACACTAAAAGATACTAAAGATAAATCAAATTGCGATTTAAAAAATGTTCAAGAAACCTAAGGAAAACAGTAAGAAAAAACAGAGACATGAAAACCAGAGAGAAAAATATAATACATAAATAAAATAGCAATTAAAAATTTTTACTCTTTGAAAGACCCTGTTTAAAAAATTACAAATAAAATGAGCTAAATATGGAATAAAATCTTTGCTAACCACATATCTGCAAAAAGACAAATATCTAGAATATACAAACAACTCTTAAAACTCAATCACAAAAAAAAAACCTCAAACAATCCAACTAGAAAATATGCAAAGAACGTGAAGTAATATTTAACATAAGAACCAGGTATATAAATGGCAGTCAAGTGAAAAGATGTTCAATGTCACTACTAATTAAGGAAATCGAAATTAAGACTATGAAGAGGTATGAGATACGTTTCTATTAAAACAACCAATATAAAAAAAAAATGGTAGTGTCAAACACTAGTAAGGATGTAGAGAAACTGGATGTCTCTTATTATTGTTGCTAGGAATGTAAAATAGTACAACCATTGTGGAAAATAATTTAGCAGTTTCTTAAAACACACATGCACATTGAATATGACCCAGAAATTATACTCTTGGGCATTTACTGAAAAAAAAAATGAAAACCTATTTCTGCACAAAAATCTGTACATGATATTTCAGAGCAGCATTATGACCCAAAACAGAAAAGAGTCCAGATATTTTTCAACAGATGAATGGTTACACAAACCGTGGAATATCCATACCATAAAATACTACTCAGCAGTTAAAAGGAAGAAACTGTTGATAGACACACAATATGTCTGAAGCACAATAATGAGAAAAATAATAACAACTTTTAATTACTGCATGATTAAATTTGTATAATGTTCTCAAAATGGCGTAATTATAAAGATGGAAATCAGATTAGTGTTTGTCAGGGGTATAGTGGAGAGAATAGAGAAAGATATGACAAGAAATAGGTAGCACAAGGTAGCTTTCTGTAATAAAATAAAGGTAGAGTAAAATTAAACTCACAGATAAGATTTATTGAAATGAACAGATGAAATGTATAAAGTGTACATTCAAAATATCTATAGAAATAAAAAGGAATTACAAATATAATGAAGTAAGAGTCCATCAAAAAAACAAAGATCAAGCATATTGACAAAAAAACCAGAATTTTAAGAAGTGAAAAAAATACTAATTGAATTTAAGAAACCCAATTAATTTGTTAAATAGCATTTAGTACTGGAGGGAAAATTTATTCACTGGAAATAGTTATGGACCTAGTACATGGAACAGAGCTTAGGAAGACAGAGAAAGATAAATGCTAAAGAAAAGCTAAGAAATGCTGAGGATAGAGGGAGAAGTTCTTTTTTTTTCCCCCTGAGGGAGTTCTAACATACCTAATTGGAATACCAGAATGAAAATAAGGAAGTGATACAAAGATATGAAGGCAGAGAATTATTTAGGAATAATAAAAGACATATTCTTAGATTTTAGACAAAAAATTACAGGGAGTATAAATAATAAGAAACCCATGTTGAAACAAAGTGTAGTTTTATGGCAGAACAAAGACCCTAAACTCAACCAAATTTGCCCAGCAGAATTGCAACACTGATTCTAAATTCTCAGCAGCAATAGTAAAATTCAAAACAACTGTAACTGTGTCTTCAAGATGCTTATACGATAAAAGTTAAATAAGTCTAGGATATATCCAGTGACACTATATTTCAAGAAAAATGACAAAACCAGCTTCATAAAATTCCTATATCCACCTTTATAAAACTGTTATTTAGTTAGTTCAGTACATTATTCTCAGATAAAATAAAATTATGAAAACAAAATACATAACCACTGTAACTAATTTAAAGGCATAACTATTATTTCCAAATGTAAGATCCTTTGTAGTCATTGGAATTATTCAATACATTTATCTTCATCATTGAAACATTGGTTTTGAAGCATTCGTAAATGATATTCTGTTGCATAGTTGCTAAAGCAATTGCATTATAAAATTAAATACGTCCTCAGTCTTTATTTTTTTTCAGATTTTATTTATTTATTCGAGAGAGAGGGAGAGAGTGCGCATGCACAAGTGGGTGGGAGGGGCAGAGGAAAGAGAGAGGGAGAAGGAGACTTGCTGCTGAGCAGGGAGCCTCATGCAGCACTCAATCCCAGGACCCCTAGATAATGACCTGAGCCAAAGTCAGATGCTTTATCTGATCCACCTAGGTGTCCCTGTCAATTTTTCCTTTTGACCTAATTTCTTCTGTATTGCTATCTATAGACTAAAAATGCTCCTAATTAATATATTAGACACATCCATTCCTTTAGCATTATCCCACACTTAATTCCATGTCAGGCCTGATTAAGTCCTCATCACCTCACATGATTCCCCCAAAATGAAGATTTAACATTAAAGATTTTGCCCTTCCCTCACCAAACTCAGGCTCACATGCTCCTGCTTTCTCTTTTCCCCAAACTCTACCAGATTCTTTTCCCTAATTTCTAAATCTCCCACCTGTTTTAGAGTGAAACAGTGGTTCTCCGTGGTCTCTAAAACTTCTCTGCTAGTAAACAGAAGACTCTTCCCTTAATATTTCCCAAGACTGATTTTCTTTGAAGAGTTATTGATAAAAGTGATTTTTAATTTTTTTATTTAATGAGTAATGTTAACTTAAATTAACCAACAAACGTTATTTCATTTAGTCACTATGCCATTTTAAGGAGTATGCTTCATTATTCTTTAAATACCATTAAATATTAGTATTTATAACTATACACAACACTTGATCTAAAGGATTTTATGAAGGACAAACCCCTTCGTTATAATTCCATGACTTTATTGTAACATTTATTTTAAAATATACATAGAAAGATTAGCAGCATATTTAAGTTTTTGGCTATTTTTATAATCTGGTTCAATTTCTTAAGTCAATTAAGGTGTAAAATATATTGATCTTATTCTAAACTGTATATAGTTGCTTAATGAAATTCAAATACATATATGTGTCTCAAGAAAAAAAAATAATGGCTTATAATTTCCTAAATGGATGCTAGTTGACTTCTCCCCAAAACACAGACACACATACGCAAACGGATACACACACAAAGACACATATATACGCCCATACATTTTTTTTCTGGACAAAATGACTGCAAAATTTTCCTTTCCAATGTTTTCTGTTTCTAACTCGGAACTTTTTTTCTCAGTCCTTCTCCTGATCCCATACAAGCAGTGATGCATAGAAATGCATTTGTCACGACAACTGTTCTACAAACTTAAGGCAAGCCCATATCATACTAACTGCTGAGACCCTGCTCAGCAGACAGATGGAGATCCCAGGTTCATATTCTTCTTTTTTTCTGACTCTTCTGACTTGAAGAATCCATTTCAGCATGGAGAAGAGAGTTTGGTTTCTTTAATCAAAGTTGGTAGACAATCATTTTCTGTATTCAAAATTCTTTAGTCTCTTATATATGAAAGATTTTGTAGTAAAGCATTTATTCAAACATTTAATAAGATAGCAGCAACAATTCATTTAGAATCTGTATAGAATCACAGATTTTTAGAACAGAACAATAATAGTGTGCATGATTTAAAAATTAATGATATGTAAGTTCTGGAAAGATTTTTTTTTAAACAAGGCTGCATGTATTAGATCACTTGAAGTGATTCTTAATGTTTAAATAACTGAAGCACTGTTACTTTTGTCTCTGTTTTAGGGAAGTGCTCAGTTGTAGGTCGTATCTGAGTAAGGGGAGAGTATACCTAAGGCATTTGTTTAGTCTTCTTTAGGGCTTAGTGGTTGGATTTTCATCAAGCAACATTTATTAGAGGCTTAAGAGCAGCCCTGATTATGGGGCTTAAGTGTGGTTGAGAGAAAACGACAAACCAGGCTTTCCCCTCATCACTTTACTTAGCTAAAGAAAGTAAAATTTTTTTCTTCCAACACATGTTGATGAAACACAAAGCTACTCAAGGAATGCCAAAAAGAAAAACAAGCAGTTAAGAAGGAAAATATTTGAGGAAAAATAAAGGTAATTAAAATAATGCTAAGTGCACATTTTAATACATACCAGCTTACAAAATTATATTTGTAGATTCAGATGAAATACTAATAGAAAGCAACCTCACTGAATTCCAAAGGTAGTATCTATGCCCCAAAATGAAGAGCTTCAAATGACATTTAAGGAAATTGAAAACTATTATGGTATTTAATGATCATAAAAAAGAATGCTAGTTATCTGAAAAAATCTAAAATTTTTATCATTATATTTAAAAAGCCATATATTTTAGTTATCAGTTTGAGTAGAGTTCAAATCAACATAGATAAATATTTTTTCATACACACATTTGATGCATATCTAAATGCATAAAAATAATACTTAAGAATTATTTCAAAACCCACTTAATCTTTTGAAGAACTTTTGGAAACTATACATTTTTAAAACGAACACATTCAAGTACTTAATGGTCATGGAGCTTTAAGATTTTTTTTTTTTGCACCAAAGTAATATTTGAGAATAAAATACAAGCTTGTTTGGCAGAGAAACATACAAACATTCATTGTAAAACATTATACTTGTTCCATTTTTATGAAATTGGTATGCACTATACTCATTTCCTCCAGTTGCCCTGTCATTGTATTTTCTACCAAGTTTTTCCCTGAAATAAGATGTAATTTATTACTAGGATCTCCTGGTTGATATTTAAGCACACTGTTTTCAAATCTTCTCTCCTCTGGCAGTGACAGAACTACCTGTCCTACCCAAGCTTTGAGGCTTTGGGGATGGGATGCATTTCAAAAGTCATCAGGGCAATTATGACTTTCTCCCTTTGAGCCATTTCTTACCTTCCTATTGCACTCGGTCACTCCATAATCATAGCAGTATTAATGTGCTAGATCCTATGCTTAGCACTAAGCTTATTGGTATATTTTTAAATGTCTACAATAAACCTTTAAGGGAAGCATAATACCTATATTTTACTGACTGTGATCCTGAAATTCACACGGTTAAAGTGGTCTGCCCAAGTCTACATAACGTGTGACTGGTATAGTCAGGTATCAAGCCCTGCTCTTTCATATTCTAAATCTTGTCTTCCTTCTTCTCTAGGCTCTATCTTTCTGTCCTTTGAAATCCGGTCATACTTTTGACTCTTTGTTTCACTTATCCTTTTCCTTCTTCTTATTATCATGTTTAAATTTTATTAACCCATTCTAGATGGTTTGGAATTATTTATTATTTTTTATTTTTCATTTCCTATAGGGTAGTATGCCATCACTCCAACACAGCTGAGGACACTACAGCTTTCAATCTAATCACACTTTCTGCCTTTCTTTCTGGCAAAAGAAAAAAAAAAAATGGACAGTGATTAAGTAAATTGGTATTCAGAGCAGTCAGCTCATACCTAGCTCAGGATCTTGATCGATCATCCAACATCAATTTGCAAAGAGTGAAGTGGATGGCAACCTGTGCACAGCTGATATTTGGGAACCATTATGTTAGATCTCATTTATTCTTTTGCAGTGTCTTAGACCATGCCTAAGGGAAAGAGAAAAATATATATTTTGTAGGCACTTTTCTCTCTGACCTCATCTACTCCCTGTAGTACCTTATCCAATGCAGTTCATAAACAATTTGTTCTTATCATTCTCTTCTAGGAATTTCTTCAGCCAGAGCCATAACTTCATTATGTATATGTTCTGCTTCTCAAATATTCTATACGGTAGGTTTACTAAATACTTTGCCAGTATGGGCACTTTATTCTCTGAAACAGATTCCTAACTGCTCTCTGAAAACAGATTCCTCACTGTCCACCACTTGACTCTGAAGCCAATTCCAAATATTTAGGGTTATCTTTAGTCCGCTCTTGCAGGGATAGAGAAACTTTTTATACTGTGTGCTTTGAAAGTGTCCCCTATTAGGTGACATTCAAGGACATTTGAGAGGGCAGGAACTGTCATGGTGGAATTGCAATATTGCTTTTTGGTATAGTTTTTGCCCTTCCTGCTCTAAGAAATGTGATCACATCGGACTGCTACAGCAGAGAACTTGTATCTGTATTCATATCTTGTCTTGGTTTTGTGATGGCAAAGTTCTGTCCTGAAGAAACGTGGGCTTCATTGGGAGCCAAAAGAGAAGGGAAAAGAGCAACATTTATTTTGATTCTAAAAGGGATTTAGGCTCCTATCCTTCTCCTTAGGCATTGTTTTGTACCAAAGCAGTCATTGTAGATCTGTGCTTTCTTACTTTGTTTCTGTCTCCAGATCAGCATTCAGGAATATAAAGTTTGTGAATGAGAAGAAATGCTAATTTTCTACCTTTTAGAAGTGTTACATTTTTAAAAACAGTCAAAAATGCTACAATAGTCTTTTTAAATATAAACATCCTATACTGTGTGGTTCTCTTCATTTTACTCTTTCAAAGTCACTCTTGTGTTTGAGAATATTTCTTCATTACAATTACTCTAAACGGCCAACTTTATTCACATTATGGGGTACCTGATACATGCACAACCAATGGCACAAACTCAGTAATTTAGGATTGTTACTTAGAATTCTTTTGAGCATAAAATTGAAGGGGATTGCATATTTTGGAACATTGATAAATCATAGAAGTCTAGTCCAATTACATAATTTTCTAACAACTCTACATTCTTATTCCTCCATACCTTTTTTTTATTTTATACTTTGCTTCTCCCTTTTGAATAATTATTTCTTCAAGGTACAATCAAATGTTTTCTCCTTTCTCTCTCTCTCTCTCTCTCTCTCTCTCTCTGTCTCTCTCCCTCTCTCACAAACACACCCCATGTATTTCTGATCCCTTAAAACTGAATTTCTGAAAAATGTCTTATCTTCTCTAATTGAACTCTGCATAGTACTGTTTCGCTGTTCAGAAGTTTATGTCTTAAGAACCAAGCACACAATTCTATCAATTTCATATCAGCGAAGGCCTTTTTTGTTTTTAGTTTCAGTTATACATATCTCTCTTATAACATGTTGAAAAAAACAGTATTTGTGACTATTTTAAATTTTTATGTGTAACTTCCTTTGGTGCTATCAAATATTCATTAATCTAGATTATTTATTACTGATTCTGTTATGTTTTAACAAAAGAGCTATTTTAACATAAAAAAAGCCTAGCAGCCAAAAGGATTTCCTCTTTGCCTTTAACTTCAGGACGTTCCTGCAGTGAGCAGGGCATTTGGCATGACCTCAGGAGGAAGGCTGGTGTGAGGAGACAGGGCCTGCTCTGCCTTTCCTGAACCTTCAAAACGTTTCACCTGAGTCAGTGCTTTTGAGACCAGTGCTTTATTAGCTTTAGAGCTTCCACTGAGAGTGTTCTGTCTCTGTTATTTTAGCAGACTAAGCAGTGTAGGTCTAGCATAAAGATGATCAGAGTAAGTTCACATATGTAAGGCAACTTGAGCACCCCAAAATGCTTTCAATTGGAAAAAGTGAAAAAAAATCATAAAATTAATTTAGACATGACACATGTTTACAAATAAGGGTTATGTTCTGAACTCAAATTGCATCTTTCCTATTTAACTTTTCTTAATTTTTACATATACTAGAGTTGGATGTCCTGGCTTTAGAATGGGTAATTTTTTTCAAGTTATATAATCATTTACCCCAGAACCTACTACTTAAATATTTCATGCATGTTCTTGACCCGATGCTCTGTTCAGTAGTAAGATCATAAATAAGGAACAGAACACTAAATAAACCCCGTTACATAGCATGTACCAACATTCTTAAGGATAAATAAAGAAATGAAGTATCAACCTGAGCACCTATATTGACTCATAAAATAATCCCACCTCACAATCAACTAAAGAAGATAACCACTTAGAGTCACAATCTATACTTATTTAAATAACAGCCTTGATCTTCATTAGCACATCATACTCACAGATTAACTTTAAAATATCCTTGAAAACCCCTTGTTTACAATTGTATAAAATTCTGGGCCTCATTTAGGAAAATTAATCAAATGGCCTTGACTATGGTTTACATGTGGGCAGCAACTTTGAATAATGGAAATATAGAGGTTTTGTAGTCTCCTGACCTGGTTAAATTCCTGCAGGGTCACATGAAATTCATGTGTACCCAAATCTCAGATTCCATATTAGAAATATAATACTTTCTTCATGGGACTCTTATGAAGCTTATAAATAAAATATCTAAGGAGCCTGGCCCATGTTAGGAACTCATAAACTATTACCTATTACCATCCCCGTGATTATCCTTTGAGGTTTCAACACTGGAGTATATATATGTACTGTTAGGAGCTACAAGGATTGGCCTGTAGTTAAGGAAATCAATTTGCATATCCTCATCTTTCATAAATACCCCTTCCTAAATTTGATCCATGTAAATGCATCTGTGCTGTGCAAATTCTTCTTCCTAACTCCCTTTCATAATTATCATTCTCCTAAGTTGAAGAAAAAGAGAGAAAGAAAGAGAAAGAAAGAAAGAAAAGAAAGAAAGAAAGAAAGAAAGAAAGAAAGAAAGAAAGAAAGAAAGAAAGAAAGAAAGAAAGAAAGAGAAAGAAAAAGAAAGAAAGAAGAAAGAATGGAAGGAAAGAAGGAAGGAAGGAAGGAATGGGAAAATCCTTTCCAAATCTTGCAGGGGGTCATTGGGTGCTAAAAATTCCTGGATACTACATAAAGAGACAATTGTAGAATACATTTTTGTCAAGGAAGGTCCCCTGAAAAGGAAAGAAAAGAGGACTTCTGTAAGAAAAAAGACAAAGGCACTCTTTATCTCCTCTTGGTGAAAAATTCATGGCAAGCCTCCCTGTTTCTCTCTCTCTCTCTCTACTCCTTTCCTCACTTTTCATATCCCTGTCTATGAATTCAGAAGCAATGTGGTTATCACGAGAATTTAAATAACCACATTTCTTCACATTACAAAATTGTCAGACTTCTATAATTAAAATTAAGTCTCATTTAGCTGGGTCATTTGCCAATTCAGTTTAATAAGAGATATTTTCCATACATTAAATGAGCTAAAGTTGCTGGTACAAGGTTTTGAAAAAATATATATTTAAAGCCTGTATTAGTCAAGGTTCTCCAGAGACACAGGATCAATTATATATATATATACATTTGTTATGAGGAACTGGCTCATGTGAGTGTGGAAGCTGAGAAGTCCCACGATCTGCCATTTGCTCACTGGAGACCCAGGAAAACTGGTCCAAGTCCAAAGACCTGAGAACCAGAGGAGTCAGTGGTGTAAATACCTGTCTAAAGGCAGGAAAAGATGAGAGGAAATGTCCCAGCTCAGGAGTGACACAGGAAAGAGGGACAAATTCTTCCTTCCTCTGCCATTATTCCATTCAAACTCTCATCTGATTAGATGATGCCCACCCACATTGCTGGTGGGGGAGAGTGATGCAACCCATCTTCCAGAGTCTACCAGTTCAAATGCTAATCTCATCCAGAAACACCCTCACAGACACTCAGAAATAATGTTTACTCTTGGCACTCTCTGGCCAGTCATGTTGACACATAAAATTAAACATTAGGAAGCATATCAACAATATTATAAAATGCTAGGTCATATCCCCTTGGCAACAAATTGATCTTAGGAGAAACATTTTTGACATCAAAATAAAATGTCTGAGGAGGCTAATTACAAAAGAAAAATAAGACTTCTATAATGGAGGTATCTGGTAATCACCCCCTAAGCAGAAACAAAGGAAAGACAACTTGACATATTGTGGCATCTGATCCGGGGAAAGCATCACCTAAGCTTGCCACAAATGTTTAACTTTCAGATGTAAATTTCCAATTACTAGCAGTACAAAAGCTACACAAACAAGACAACTTAGACAACACTATAAGAAAGCAATCAAAATCATAATGTGAGATTTGCTATGTAGAATTATCCTGGTTGTTGCAACAAAGTTATGTCATGGAAGAAAAAGTAAGGAAGTTTGGAGGATGTAAAGTGGCTCTAGGTTAAAGGTGTTCAAACAGATACAACAAACAAATGCAAACTGTGAACTTGATTAGATCCCAGATTAAAAAATAATAAAAGAATAAAAGATATTTAGGGCAATTAGGGAAATATGAATATAAACTGAGATGATGTTATGGTATTATTGCTAATTTTCTAGGTGATGAAATTTGTATTGAGTTTATATTGCAAAATGTCATTATTCTTTAGAAATTCATACTGAAGCATTTTGGAGTGAGGTGTTATGATGTCCTCAATAAACTTATCAAGTGTTTCAGGGAACAGCAAGTATGTGTGTATTTAGGGAGGGGGGCATATAAAAGCCCATGTTTGTATAGAGAGCTATAGAGCAATAAAGCACATGGGACAAAATTTTAACACTGAATCTGGTGAAGGGTATATGAGTATAATATTCTTTTAACTTTTTAATAGAATAGGTCTGATAGGTTTGAACATTTTCTAGATAAAATGTTAGTATAAATGTTATATGTGACCCCTCAGAAATATGTGAAGGAACATATATTTTTCTAACATTCGAAAGGTATAGTAAGCAAAGGAATGTGAACAATAACACTGAAGAACTCTCCTTAAACAGAGGGACTCTTTAAGAGGACATAGATATATTGTCCATCTGGAAAATATAATCCAAACTTCAACATGAATAAACCATGATGTAGTTCTGGGCTTTGTGATGTAGTTTTACTCAGTACAGATTTTATCTTACTTGAGAATTCTTAATACAGTTACAGTTTGCCAGATTGCTTGCTTTATAAACTATGCATCAAGGAAAGCATGAAATTAAGGCATAAAAAGGCTTAAGCTTCAACATATGCTTAGAGACTAACTTCACATCTGCCCATTTTAGATGATAGCATATAAAACAACTAGCTCTGTGTTTTGCTAAATTCATCTAACCTCACAGTATAGTCCACTAATTTGCATACATAATAAATCAAGGATTTTTGCTTACATTCATTAGCAGTATTAAACCTTAAAGTTATGTAAATAGTAATTTTTGGGTGAATCTAAATAAACACATTTTATCTGTTCTTTATATAAATTTTTTCATAATATGCCTATTTGTTCACCATATTTTATTACAGATAAATTACTTTTCATTTTTTAACTTAGGTAGTAGAGTACAATAAAGACAATGACACAGAATATTTTGATGCATTCTGTTTATAAAACTGTGGTTTTGACCCCATTCCAATAAGCAGGTCAGTGTCATTAGTCACAGTGGTGACAAGAAAAAAAATAGGAATCGGATCAATGAAACAGAATAGAGAGCCCAGAAATAGACCTACTTAAACATAGTCAGCTTGAGAAAGGAACAGAGGCAATACAAACAAACAAAAAAGATAGTCTTTTCAATAAATGATGTTGAAACAATGAGATAGCCACATGTCAAAAAATGAATCAAAACACAACCTTACACCCTTCACCAAAATTAACTCAAAATGAATCACAAACTTAAGTGTAAAGTGTAAAACTGTAAAACTCCTAGAAAAAAAACATAGAAGAAAATCCAGGAGACCTTTGTGAATGAAAATGACATTTTAGATAAAGAGCACCAAAGGCATGATCCATGAAAGAAAGAACTGATAAGATGGAGTTCACTGAAATTAAACATTCCTTATCCATTCAACAGTTGATGGACACTTGGACTGTTTCCATAATTTGGCTATTGTAGATAATGCTGCTAAACATTGGGGTGCATATATCCCTTTGAATCAGTATTTCTGTATTCTTTGGATAAAAACAGAGTAGTGCAGTTCCTGGATCATAGAACAGTTCATTTTTAACTTTTTGAGGAAAGTCCATATTGTTTTCCAGTGTGGCTACACCAGAAGATGTGGTAAATACATACACACTGGGATATTACTTAGCCATAAAAAAGCATGGAGTCTTGCCATTTGCAATGATGTGGATGGAGCTAGAGAGTATTATGCTAAGCAAAATAAGTCAGTCAAAGACAAATACCATATGATTTTACTCATATAAGGAATTTAAGAAACAAAACAAATGAGCAAAGGGGGAGGAAAAAGAGAGAGGCAAACCAAGAAACAGACTCTTAACTATAGAGAACGAACTGATGGTTATCAGAGGGGAGATGGCTGAGGTATGAATTAAATCGGTGATGGGGATTAAGGGGTGCACTTGTTGTGATGAGCACCAGGTGTTGTATGGAAGTGTTGAGTCACTATATTGTACACCTGAAACTAGCATTATGCTGTATGTTAACTAACCAGAACTTAAATAAAAACTTAAAAAAATTTAACATCCCTGTTCTGCTAAAGACTTAAAAGAGATTGAAAAGACAAGCCAAATACTGGGAGAGAATATTTGCAAATAGCTTATCTGATAAAGGACTGTTATCTAAAATATACAAAGAACTTTTAAAATGCAACAATAGGCGGGGCGCCTGGGTGGCTCAGTCGGTTAAGCGACTGCTTTCGGCTCAGGTCATGATCCCGGGTTCCTGGGATCGAGCCCCGCATCGGGCTCCTTGCTCTGCAGGGAGCCTGCTTCTCCCTCTCCTCCCCACTTGTGCTGTCTCTCACTATCTCTGTCTCTCTCTCTCTCTCAAATAAATAAATAAAAAATCTAAAAAGAAAAAAATTTAAAAAAAAATGCAACAATAGGAAACCAAACAACTCACTTATAAAAAAGGACAGGGACCTTAAGAGATACCTCACCAAAGAAAATTTACAATGGCAAATAAGCCTATGAAAAGATTCTTCACATTATATATTCATCAGAGAGATGCAAATCAGAACAATGAGATGCCACTATGCACCTAGTAAAATGGCCAAAATCTGGAACACTGACAGCACGAAATGCTGCTGAGGATAGGGAGCAGCAGGAACTCAGATTCATTTTTGATAGGAATGCAAAGTGACAGCTATTGAAGATAGTTTGTCAGTATCTCCTAAAACTAAACATACCCTTAGCATCTGATCCAGCAGTTGTGCTCCTTGGTACTTACTCAAAGTTTAAAAAATGTTTGTCCACTCAAAAACCTGCACATGAATGTTTTATAGGGGCTTTATTAATAATTGCCAGAAGTTGGAAACAACTGAGATGTCCTTAGTAGGTGCTGTTCTTCAGTAGATGAATACATAAATAAACTGTGGCACGTGCAGACAATGGAATGTTATTCAGCACTAGAAGAAATGAGCTACCAAGACTTGAAAAGACGTGGAGGAAACTTAAATGCACATTACCAAGTGAAGGATGCACCCTGAAAAGGCTACATACTGTATGATGCCAACTATGTGACATTCTGGAAAAGGCCAAACTATGGGAAGAGTAGAAATATCAGTGGTTGCCAAAAGTTGGGGAGAGGAAGGGATGAATAGGTAGAGTGCAGAGGATCTTTAGGTCAGTGAAACTACTCCACACATTACTATGATGGTGGATATATGTTATTATACATTTGTCCAAACCGATTGAATGCACAGCACCCAGATTGAAACTTAATGTAAACAGTGGACTTAGGGTGATAATGATGTGTCAACATAGGTTCATCAGTTATAACAATTGTACCAATCCAGTGGGAGGTGTTGATAATAGGCTATGCATATGTGGGGGGCAGGGAGTATATGAGAAATCTCTGTGCCTTCTGCTCAATTTTGCTGTGAACGTGAAACAGTTAAAAAAAAGTCTGTTAATATATGTAGATACAAAGAGAGGGAGAGAGAGACGTGAATCAGTTTAATCCATTGTCAGGGTAAAACAATAATGCAATACAAAAATAAAGCATGTAAACTAATACTTTATTGATGTACTGGAAACATCCTTTTAGCATATATAAAAAAATACCTACAATTAATGCATTCAGCAGACTTGTGTTAAGTGCCTTTCCATAACTTGATTAGCTGTGTGCTACAATTCAGAGATAAAAGGTACAGCTCCCACTCTCCAGATTGTCTGAGGATATAGAGTGAGACAGTCAAATTAGTCAAAGATGAGAACACAGGTAAGTGTGATAAATCTACATCCATGGTGTTGCATACTGAGAAAAATGCTTAACCTATAATTTAAGGGCAAAGACAAGGGGATTATAAAAGTCTTTTTAAAGAAGTGTGATTCTGTGAGCCTTGAAGAACAAGTGTGAAAGATGTGGAGGAAGAAAGAAGAAAAGTGTGGTACTTCCTTACACCACTGTAGCTAGTGAACCATTCTGGAGAAATCATACCTTCTTGCCTACTGGTGCCATTTTATCTCCATTATTTTTTGAAATCCTCTCACCTATTTGCTTTAGTGGCACTAATCTCTTCCATTTCTCTCCTGTCTTTATGGCTCCACTACCATTTTCATCCATTTAATATTGGTGTCACTACAGTCCTTTTATTTTTCTCACTTTACCAAACATCTTGAAGTGACCTCATTCCAACCATTGGTTCCAACGCTTAACTATGTACTATTGAGTTTCAAGTATCTTTTTCTACCCAGGCTTGTCTTTAAATCTTAGGATGCTTTATTCTGTTTGGATTAATTACATGTACCTCCAACAATTCAACAACTGAACTGTTTTATTTTGAACTTGCTCCTTTTCTTTGCTTCCAGTCTCAGTAATGACACAGTCATCCCACAAGTCATCTAAACTCTAGACTTCAAAATCACTCAATAATTTGACTATTGTGATAATGCTGCTATCAACGTTGGGGTGTACGTATCCCTTTGAATTAGTATTTCTGTATTTTTGGGTAAATACCTAGGAGTGCAACTGCTGGATCCTAGGGTAGTTCTATTTTTAATTTTTGGAGGAACCTCCATACTGATTTCCACAGTGGCTGCACCAGTTTGCATTCCCACCAACAGTGCAAGAGCGTTCCCCTTTCTCTACATCCTCACCAACCCCTGTTATTTCTTGTGTTGTTGATGTTGGCCATTCTGACCAGTGTGAGGTGATATTTCATTGTAGTTTTGATTTGTATTTCCCTGATGATAAGTGATGTTGAGCATCTTTGCCTGTGTCTGTTGGCCATTTTATGTCTTCCTTGGAGAAATATCTGTTCATGTCTTCTGCTCATTTTTAACTGGATTATTCATTTTTGGGGTGTTGAAATTTGTTAAGTTCTTTATTTATTTTAGATACTAACCTCTTATCAGATATGTTATTTGCAAATATCTTCTCCCATTCCATAGGTTGCCTTTTAGTTTTGTTGATTGTTTCCTTCACTGTGCAGAAGGTTTTTTACTTTGATGAAGTCCCAATAGTTTATTTTTGCTTTCGTTTCCCTTGCCTCAGATCTGTCTAAAAAGAAGTTGCCAAGACCAGTGTCAGAGGTTACTGCCTGTGTTCTCCTCTATGTTTAATGGTTTCCTGCCTCACATTTAGATCTTTAATCCATTTTGAATTCATTTTTGTATATGGTGTAAGAAAGTGGTCCAGTTTCATTCTTTGCATGTTGTTGTCCTGTTTTTCCCAATACCATTTGTTGAAGAGATTGTCTTTTTCCCATTGGATATTCTTGCCTGCTTTGTTGCAGATTAATTTGTCGTATAGCTGTGGGTTCATTTCAGGGTTTTCTGTTCTGTTCCATTGATATATGTGTCTGTTTTGATGCCAGTACCATACTGTTTTGATCTCTACAGCTATGTAATATATTTTGCATTCCAGAATTGTTATGCCTTCAGCTTTGCTTTTCTTTTTCAAGAATACTTTGGCTACTTGGGTTCTTTTGTGGTTCCATATCAATTTTAGGATTGTTTGTTCTAGTTCTGTGATAAATGCTATTGGTATTTTGATAGGGATTGCATTAAATGTGTAGATTGCTTTGAGTAGTATAAACATTTTAACAATATTTGTTCTTCCAGACCACGAGCATAGAATGCTTTTCAATTCTTTGTGTCATCTTTAATTTCTTTCATCAGTGTTTTATAGTTTTCAGAGTATAGGAATTTCACCTCTTTGGTTAGGCTTATCCCTGGGTATCTTACGGTTTTTGGTGCAATTGAAATGAGACTGATTCCTTAATTTCTCTTTCTGCTGCTTCATTTTGGTGTATAGACATGCAAAAATTGCTGTGCACTGATTTTGTATCCTGGGGCTTTACTGAATTTGTGTATCAGTTCTAATAATTTTTGATGTAGTCTTTCAGGTTTTCTATATAAAGTTTCATGTCATCAGCAAATAGTGAAAGTTTTACTGGAAAATTTCTCCATCACTCTCTGCAATCAGACACTAATCCCAATAGATTTTACCTCTCAATTTGCTTAGATGAGGTCCTCATTACTTTTGGTTGTCTGCTATAACAGGTAATTAATTAGCCTTGAGGAATAAGCAGCAGGGTGGACAATCTCTAAATTCCCACTGTTTGTGTTCAATTCTCAGCTCTGCCCCTTTATAGCTGTATGACATTGGGTAATAATTTATCTCCCATTTTTCAACTTCTCAATCTATAAAATGGGGATAGCCATAATACCTATATCACAGGCTTCTTATAACAACGATAGTAACATAATATAAAATCCTGCCTAGCATATGGCTGTATCAGGATTAATTGCTATTCTAGCTCCCCTTAAAATGCTCACCTATTAATACAAGATAAATTTTAAACTTTTTTTCCTTTATACAGAAAATACTTCATGATTTCACCCCACTCCTAACTTGTTATAGTTATCTCTTTCCCCTTTCCAGAAAGCGTGCTAAGATTCAGCCACAACATTACACTTGAGGGGCGCCTGGGTGGCTCAGTCGTTAAGCATCTGCCTTCAGCTCCGGTCAGGATCCCAGGTCCCGCATCGGGCTCCCTGTTCAGCGGGAAGCCTGCTTCTCCCGCTCCCACTTCCCTGCTTGTGTTCCCTCTCTTGCTTTGTCTCTCTCTGTCAAATAAGTAAAATCTTTAAAAAAAAAAAATTACACTTGAGCCCTACATAATGTTTTACATTTTTTTTTTTTTGCTTTCTATTTCTGGGCCATCAATTCTGTTGCCTTTGCTTTTTTTTTTAATTTTTTTATTCTGATGTTAATCACCATACATTAGATCATTAGTTTTTGATGTAGGGTTCCATGATTTATTGTTTGTGCATAACACCCAGTGCTCCATGCAGAACGTGCCCTCTTTAATACCCATCACCAGGCTAACCCATCCTCCCACCCCCCTCCCCGCTAGAACCCTCAGTTTGTTTTTCAGAGTCCATCATCTCTCATGGTTCGTCTCCCCCTCCGATTTCCCCCCCTTCATTCTTCCCCTCCTGCTATCTTCTTTTTTTTTTCTCTTAACATATATTGCATTATTTGTTTTAGAGGTACAGATCTGTGATTCAACAGTCTTGCACAATTCACAGCGCTCACCATAGCACATACCCTCCCCAATGTCTATCACCCAGCCACTCCATCCCTCCCACCCCCCACCACTCCAGCAACCCTCAGTTTGTTTCCTGAGATTAAGAATTCCTCCTATCAGTGAGGTCATATGATACAAGTCTTTCTCTGATTGACTTATTTCACTCAGCATAACACCCTCCAGTTCCATCCACATTGTTGCAAATGGTAAGATCTCATTCCCTTTGATGACTGCACAATATTCCATTGTATATATATATACCACAGCTTCTTTATCCATTCATCTGTCGATGGACATCTTGGCTCTTTCCACAGTTTGGCTATTATGGACATTGCTGCTATAAACATCAGGGTGCACATACCCCTTCGGATCCCTACATTTGCTTTTTTGGGGTAAATAACCAGTAGTGCAATTGCTGGGTCTTAGGGTAGCTCTATTATCAACTGTTTGAGGAACCTCCATACTGTTTTCCAGAGTGGTTACACCAGCTTGCATTCCCACCAACAGTGTAGGAGGGTTCCCCTTTCTCCACATCCCCGCCAACATCTGTCATTTCCTGACTTGTTGATTTTAGCCATTCTGACTGGTGTGAGGTGGTATCTCATTGAAGTTTTGATTTGGATTTCCCTGAGGCCGAGCGATGTTGAACACTTTTTCATGTGTCTGTTGGCCATTTGGATGTCTTCCTTGGAAAAATGTCTGTTGATGTCTTCTGCCCATTTCTTGATTGGATCATTTGTTCTTTGGGTGTTGAGTTTGATAAGTTCTTTATAGATTTTGGATACTAGCCCTTTATCTGATATGTCATTTGCAAATATCTTCTCCCATTCTGTCAGTTGTCTTTTGGTTTTGTGGACTGTTTCTTTTGCTGTGCAAAAGCATTTTATCTTGATGAAGTCCCAATAGTTCATTTTTGCCCTTGCTTCCCTTGCCTTTGGCGATGTTTCTAGGAAGAAGTTGCTGCGGCTGAGGTCGAAGAGGTTGCTGCCTGTGTTCTCCTTTAGGATTCTGATGGACTCCTGTCTCACATTTAGGACTTTCAACCATTTGGAATCTATTTTTGTGTGTGGTGTAAGGAAATGGTCCAGTTTCATTCTTCTGCATGTGGCTGTCCAATTTTCCCAACACCATTTGTTGCAGAGACTGTCTTTTTTCCATTGGACATTCTTCCTGCTTTGTCGAAGATTAGTTGACCATAGAGTTGAGGGTCCATTTCTGGGCTCTCTATTCTGTTCCATTGATCTATGTGTCTGTTTTTGTGCCAGTACCATACTGTGTTGATGATGACAGCTTTGTAATAGAGCTGGAAGTCCAGAAATGTGATGCTGCCAGCTTTGCTTTTCTTTTTCAACATTCCTCTGGCTATTCGGGGTTTTTCTGGTTCCATACAAATTTTAGGATTATTTGTTTCATTTCTTTGAAAAAAGTGGATGGTATTTTGATGGGGATCGCATTGAATATGTAGATTGCTCTAGGTAGCATTGACCTCTTCACATTATTGTTCTTCCAATCCATGAGCATGGAACTTTTTTCCATTTCTTTCCGTCTTCCTCAATTTCTTTCATGCGTATTTTATAGTTTTCTGAGTACAGATCCTTTGCCTCTTTGGTTAGATTTATTCCTAGGTATCTTATGGTTTGGGGTGCAATTGTAAATGGGATCAACTCCTTAATTTCTCTTTCTTCTGTCTTGTTGGTGTATAAGAATGCCACTGATTTCTTTGCATTGATTTTATATCCTGCTACTTTACTGAATTCCTGCATGAGTTCTAGCAGTTTTGGGGTGGAGTCTTTTGGGTTTTGGACATAAAGTATCATATCATCTGCAAACAGTGAGAATTTGATTTCTTCTTTGCCGATTTGGATGACTTTTATTTCTTCTTGTTGTCTGATTGCTGTGGCTAGGACTTCTAATACTATGTTGAATAACAGTGGTGATAGTGGACATCCCTGCTGCGTTCCTGACCTCAGAGGGAAAGCTCTCTGTTTTTCCCCATTGAGAATGACATTTGCTGTAGGTTTTTCATAGATAGCTTTTATGATATTGAGGTATGTAACCTCTCTCCCTATGGTCTGAAAAGTTTTGATCAAGAAAGGATGCTGTACTTTGTCAAATGCTTTTTCTGCATCTATTGAGAGGATCATATGATTCTTGTTCTTTCTTTTGTTAATGTATTGTATCACGTTTATTGACTTGCGGATGTTGAACCAACTTTGCAGGCCAGGGATAAATCCCACTTGGTCGTGGTGAATAATCCTTTTAATGTACTGTTGGATCCTATTGGCTAGTATTTTGGTGAGAATTTTTGCATCCATGTTCATCAAGGATATTGGTCTGTAATTCTCCTTTTTGATGGGGTCTTTGTCTGGTTTGGGGATCAAGGTAATGGTGGCCTCATAAAATGAATTTGGAAGTTTTCCTTCCATTTCTATTTTTTGGAACTGTTTCAGAAGGATAGATATTAATCTTCTTTAAATGTTTGGTAGAATTCCCCTGGGAAGCCATGTGGCCCTGGGCTTTTGTTTGTTGGGAGATTTTTGATGACTGTTTCAATTTTCTTAGTGGTTATAGGTCTGTCCAGGTTTTTTATTTCTTCCTGATTCAGTTTTGGTAGTCGATACATCTCTAGGAATGCATCCGTTTCTTCCAGGTTATCTAATTTGCTGGCATAGAGTTGCTCATAATATGTTCTTATAATTGTTTTTATTTCTTTGGTGTTGGTTATGATCTCTCCTCTTTCATTCATGATTTTGTTGATTTGGGTCATTTCTCTTTTCTTTCTGATAGGGTCTGGCCAGGGGCTTATCAATCCTGTTAATTCTTTCAAAGAACCAGCTATTTTCGTTGATCTGTTCTACTCTTCTTTTGGTTTCTATTTCATTGATTTCTGCTCTGATCTTTATTATTTCTCTTCTGCTGGGTTTAGGCTTTATTTGCTGTTTTCTCTCTAGCTCCTTTAAGTGTAGGATTAGGTTGTGTATTTGAGACCTTTCTTGTATTGCTATATACTTTCCTCTTAGGACTGCCTTTGCTGCATCCCAAAGATTTTGAGCAGTTGTGTTTTCATTTTCATTAGTTTTCATGATTTTTTTTTAATTCTTCTTTAATTTCCTTGTTGACCCATTCATTCTTTAGTAGGATGCTCTTTAGCCTCCATATATTTGAGTTCTTTCTGACATTCCTCTTGTGATTGAGCTCTAGTTTCAAAGCATTGTGGTCTGAAAATATGCAGGGAATAATCCCAATCTTTTGGTACCAGTTGAGACCTGATTGGTGACCTAGGGTGTGATCTATTCTGGAGAATGTACCATGGGCACTAGAGAAGAATGTGTATTCTCTTGCTTTGGGATGGAATGTTCTGAATATGTCTGTGAAGTCCATTTGGTCCAGTGTGTCATTTAAAGTCTTTATTTCCTTATGATCTTTTGCTTAGATGATCTGTCCATTTCAGTGAGGGGGTTGTTAAAGTCCCCCACTATTATTTTATTGCTGTCGATGTGTTTCTTTGCTTTTGTTATTAATTGCCTTATATAACTGGCTGCTCCCATGTTACGGGAATAGATATTTACAATTGTTAGATCTTCTTTTTGGATAGACCCTTTAAGTAGGATATAGTGTCCTTCCTCATCTCTTATTATAGTCTTTGGTGTAAAATCTAATTTGTCTGATATAAGGATTGCCACCCCAGCTTTCTTTTGGTGTCCATTAGTGTGGTAAATTGTTTTTCACCTCCTCACTTTCAATCTGGGGTGACTTTGGGTCTAAAATGAGTCTCTTGCAGATAGCGTATCAATGGATCTTTTTTTTTTAATCCAATCTGATAGCCTTTTTCTTTTGATTGGGGCATTTAGCTCATATACATTCAGGGTAACTATTGAAAGATATGAATTTGGTGCCATTGTATTGTCTGTAAGGTGACTGTGACTGTATATTGTCTGTGTTCCTTTCTGGTCTATGTTGCTTTTAGGCTCTCTCTTTGCTTAGAGGGCCCCTTTCAATATTTCTTGTAGGGCTGGTTTTGTGTTTGCAAATTCCTTTAGTTTTTGTTTGTCCTGGAAGCTTTTTATCTGTCCTTCTTTTTTCAGTGACAGCCTAGCTGGATATAGTATTCTTGGCTGTATATTTTTTCGTTTAGTCCTCTGAAGATATCATGCCAGTCCTTTCTGGCCTGCCAGGTCTCTGTGGATAGGTCTGTGGCTAAACTAATGTTTCTACCATTGTAGGTTACATATCTCTTCTCCTGACCTGCTTTCAGGATTTTCTGTCTCTGAGACTCGTAAGTTTTACTATTAGGTGTCGGGGTGTTGACCTATTTTTATTGATTTTGAGAGGTGTTCTCTGTGCCTCCTGGATTTTGATGCTTGTTTCCTTCCCCACATTAGGGAAGTTCTCTGCTGTAATTTGCCCCAGTATACCTTCTGCCCCTCTCTCTCTTTCTTCTTCTTCTAGGATCCCAATTATTCTAATGTTTTGTCTTATGGTAACACTTCTCTCTCGAATTCTGCCCTCGTGATCCAGCAGTTGTTTATCTCTCTTTTTCTCACCTTCTTTGTTTTCTATCATTTGGTTTTCTATATCACTGATTCTCTCTTCTGCCTCATTTATCCTAGCAGTTAGTGCCCCCATTTTTTATTGCACCTCCTTAATAGCCTTTTTGATTTCGACTTGGTTAGATTTTAGTTCTTTTATTTCTCCAGAAAGGGTTTCTCTAATAACTTCCCTGCCTTTTTCAAGCCCAGCGAGTATCTTTAAAATCATGATGCTGAACTCTAGGTCCATCATTGTACTAATGTCTGTATTGAGTAGGTCCCTGGCTGACAGTACTACCTCTTATTCTTTTTGTTGAGGTGATTTTTTTCCATCTTGTCATTTAGTCCAGAGGAGAATAGATGAATGGGAGAACAAAATGCTAACAGGGTAACCACATCCCCAGAAAATATACTCTAAAGAAATCAGAAAAGATCTGAAACCAGTGGAAAAGAAAGGGAAAGAAAGAAAAAAGAAAAAGAAAAAAATAAAAACAAACAAAAAACCCAGAACAAAACAAAACAAAACAAAAAGAGTATGATCGAATATGATCAGGCTGGTGCATAGATCAATGCCACACACTCAATTTTGGGTATATTTTGGTCTGTTAGAAGAAAGTGCCTCCCAAATTTTAAAGAAAGAAAAACATATATGTACAAAAATAAGGGTTGATGCATTGAAGGGATGGAATATGACTGTAAAGATGAAAATTGTAAAAAAATTTTATAAAAGGAATTGATAAGATAAGAAGTTGTTTGAAAAAAGAAAGAAGAGGATTTAAAAAAAAGAAAAGAAAAAAGGGGGGGGAGAGAATATGATCAGGCAGGAGACTAGAACAAAGCCATACACTAGAGATTTAGGGTATAGTTTAATCTGTTAGAAGAAACTCTATCTCAAAATTTTAAATAGGGATCAATTTATATATATATGCCAAAAATAAGGTAACTACTATGAAGGGATAGAATATGACTCTAAAAATGAAAAATAAAATGTTATTTTAAAAAAGGGATTGATAAGATGTTGGTTGAAAAAGGGAAAAAGAAAAATTCAAAAAAAAGTTTAAAAAATTAACTTTAAAAGACTAAAGAATCATGGGGAAAAAGCCATGAATTCTATGTGTAGTGTTCCCTCAGTGCTGGAGTTCTGCCATTCTCATTGATCGATACTTGGTCTTGGCTGGCTATTCTTGCTGATCTTCTAGGGGAGGAGCCTGTTCCCAAATGTCTTTGCCGGAGGTGGAATTGTCCCGCCCTTGCCGGTCTGGGCTAAATAATCTGCTTGGGTTTGCTCTCGGGAGCTTTTGTTCCCTGCAAGCTTTCCGTACAGCTTTGGAGGACGAGAGTGAAAATGGCGGCCTCCCAATCTCTGCCCTGTAGGAGCCAAGAACTCAGGGTCCTGCTCCTCAGTGCGCCCCCAGAGAAAAGCAGTCAATCACTCCTATCTCCCCCGTCTCTGGCCGCACTCCATGCTCATCCGGCCTGTGACGAAGCATTTCTGTCTCTGGCACCCGACTAGGTGTGGGGTCTCCAAACTCAGCAGATCCCTGTGGTGCGCTTCCGCGCTGCTCCCCCCGGGGGAGGAAAGGGAATCTCCCTGGATCTGCCACTTGTTGGGTCCCTGCTGGAAGACCAGTGGCCTGAATGTGCCGCGGATCACGGTTTATGACAACTCCGAGCTGAGAACGCACTCCTCGGCTCCGTCTCTGCAGCCAGCTTCCCTGCTCTGATACCTGGGAGCTCTGCCACATTCAGGCATTCCCGGTCTTTGTCTGACCCCGAGGGTCCTGACACCACACTGTCTTGCGAGGGTTCCACCCCCCACCCCCCACCCCCGTTTAGCCACTGGAGCAACATCCCTCAGCGGAGCCAACTTCTAAAAGTTCCAATTTTGTGCTCCGCTGCTCTATCACTTGCCAGAAGCGGCCATTGGAGGCCCCCTCCCCCACCATCTATCCTCCCGAATATCACCTCGGATTCCCTTCTCTGCATGTCCTACTTTCCAGTAAGTGGTCGCTTTTCTGTTCAGAGAGTTGTTGCTATTCTTTTCTTTGATTTCCTGTTAAGTTCATAGGTGTTCAGAATGGTTTGATCCCTATCCAGCTGAATTCCTGAGACGGGACAAAATCAGGTCTCCTACTCCTCCACCATCTTGCTCCGCCCCCCTGTTTCCTTTGCTTTTTTAACACCAGGATTTTGTAATCATAATTGTGTGTGTGTGTGTGTGCACGTGTGCGCTCATGTGCGCACATGCACGTCTGCATCTGCGTTTTGTTGTCATAGATGGCTAAGTTAACTACAGAGGCCTTGGTGATTTTTCTGGGGTGTTGTGGTAGAGCATTTTTAGAGGATAGAGAGGACACCTCCATTATTGAGTGTGTTCTTTCTTGTACATAAAGGTCAATGCATTCTTTCAGAAAAGGTTTGAGTCCTGAAACTGATATTTCCATAAAAATGTGCAAGACCTCATTTAATCTTTCTGTACCTTATTTTTATTCATCTCTAAAATAAAAAGTATTAAAAATATACGTTCTATCACACAAGGATGTCGTGTGCATACTCTACTGCTTCCAGTTCAATGATGATCATGTTTGTGAATCATTTTTCATTAATATAATTTACTTTAAGCTAAATTTTTTGTTATAATTTTTATCTTGCTTTATTTTTTTCATAATACAATATGTGTTGTAATACTGCAATACGAAATCCTGTGAAACAACAATATAGTCTTCCAGAAACCTACTCCAATTAAAGGGGAAAATGAACTAACATACCCTGTTTACTAGCATATTTTTCTCACTAATGCAAATGTGTTTTGACTGTCTCTTCATTTGTTTTAGCTGTCCTATATTTCAGCCCAAGAAGCTCAGTGAAAATTCATAAACATCAAACATAATCATTATCATCATTCATACACTCCATTTTTATAAGATTTCACAATGCTTCAAACATATTGATATTATATAAAGGTCTCATAGCAATTGGAATAACATTCTGAATTTTAGAGATTCTCATTATATACGCATGGATGATAGTATGAGAAGTATGAAAAACACTCAGACTTTATTTTTTGCCTCCTTATCTTTTTCACTAGCTTCCAATTTGACAGATTCAGTGATGATTTTCTTAGCTGTCACACTCAAAATGTAAGATTTCTATATTTTTCTCCTTTACTATCACATGATAAATGCTACTGGAATTATTATGGACTGCAGCAGAGTATTGTGACGTTCTTCAAACAAAAAACAATGAATTTTATAGCCACATAAAATAATTGATTTTTGATAAAGTTGTACGCTCATTTTAGCCTCAGAATCCATTCCCTGTTTTCCTTACAAAATTTATTAACTTTGGTTATTATGAGACTGGAATATATCCAATTATTTATGCACAAAATTGTTAGGAACATTGGAAATATCAAATCCATTTCAGCTCATTTTTGTCTCCGTTCTTCAGGAAAAAAAATACTTTCTTTTTCTCATTCAAATGCATTAACCTATATAAGTACCTGAAAAATGATGGTATAGTTCTTTATTTTATATTCTATACTGATATTTTTTATTAGTATTCTGTTTTGTGGGATATATGTCCCTAGAAACAACATAAGTTTGAATATATTTTTTTTCCTCAAATGTGTTTCCCAGCACTCCTTATATTAGCCACCATGTAAATGCAAACTATTATGCAAAGAATTGTGTGTATTTTTTTTCAGTTGTAAACATTCGAGTATATACCATAAACATATCTTAAATCACTGCTTTTGGTGTTTATAACAAGTAGTGATAAAATGACTTGCTTTATTAAATTTGAATTTTGTCACATATAGAAACCTCTATTTTATGGGTATGGAATTTTTCTATATTATAGCTCAAACTGCATCATAGTCATCTGTGATATAAGGTTCTACCCTGGCAGAATAATAAAATACATCTTAGAAATTTGTTTTTTTTTTAACAGCTTTCAAATATTTTGTAATAGTTTAAATGCAATTATCATACTGAATTCCTATTAGGAAACTCTAAGTAGCATGAGTCATTTAATGCACCAACTCAGAATAAAACTGAGCTATTAGAAATAAATGAACAACAACAACAATAAAAATGTTTACAGCCTATTAAAATAAACAGAGCAATGCTTCAACTTCATGAGGTAACTTTCACTCTGATAAAATTAAGATAGAAATACTCTACTACTGTTACATTACCATTTGGTGTTTTCTCTAAGTTGCCAACAAGGAAAGAAATCTGTTGGGGGGGGAGACTGAAGTTTTCTTACTGTCCAGACTAATTCTAAGAGCCATGAAAAACTCTTCTATTGTAAGGCAAAGTAACAATGTAATACATAATCACAATTGGCATTTGTTAATGGGGTCTATCTACCCTTTCCTTTTTTCTCTTTTTGTGAGAATTTTTAAAGTATCATTTTAAAGTCTAGAGCGGCTTTCAGTGTTGTATTTTGAAATGATACTGCTGTGCCTTCCATGATGTTTTTGACTACATTTATTCTTCATATTGTGAGTTTTTCTTTATGTCCTTCCAATTTAAGAGGGCAGTAGAATTTGGTGTACTTGTTCTTTATTTCCTAATATTTTTATTTTTTTATTTTTACCATTTTTTAAAGTTTTTATTTAAATTCCAATTAGTTAACATACAGTGTGATGCTAGTTTCAGGTGTACAAAATAGTGATTCAGCACTTCCATACAACACCCAGTGCTCATCACGACAATTATACTCATCAGTCCTCATCAACTATTTCATCCTTCCCCCACCCCCTTCCCCTCTTGCAACCATCAGTTTCTTCTTTATAGTTAAGAGTCTGTTTCTTGGTTTGCCTCTCTCTTTTTTTTCTCCTTTCCTTGTTCGTTTTGTTCCTTAAGTCCACATATGAGTGAAATCATGTGGTATTTGTCTTTCTCTAACTGACTTATTTTGCTTAGCATAATACTCTCTAGCTCTACCCATGTCATTGCAAATGGCAAGATTTCATTATTTTTAATGGCTGAGTAATATTCCAATATTTATATATGTGATGTGAAATATATATGTGTCAGGCGAGGGACACTTGAACTGTTTCCAATATTTAGCTATTGTAAAAAATACTACTATAAACATCAGGGTGCTTGTATCCCTTTGTAGTATTTCTGTATTCTTTGGGTAAATATGTAGTAGGGGAATTAATGAATCATAGGGTAGCTCTATTTTTAATTTTCTGAGGAACCTCTATACTGTTTTCCAGAGTAGCTGTACCAGTTTTCATTCCCACTAACAGTGCAAGAGGGTTCCACTTTCTCCACATCCTTGCCAACTCCTGTTGTTTCTTGTGTTGTTGACTTTAGCCATTATGGCAGATGTGAGGTGATAGCTCAGTGTAGATTTGATTTGTCCTAATGATATATTTTTAATGTTTTGTTTCAGTATCCAGTCTAGAGTTCTTCATGAAAGAGAATTTTAAACACTATACAAGAATTTACATGCAAATATTATTTAAAATGAAGAATTAAAAATCAAGTGTAAAATTGGCATAGGTCAAAAATATAAAAAGTTTAGTATAGAGGTTTTTTTGTTGTTGTTTAAAGAACCATGAGTTTCTAGCATAGTCACAAGATTAATAATCCATACTACCACCCAAATAGCATCTTTGAGCTTCCTTCTCCCTCCTCCAAAGACTGCCAAACAAGTCCTCTTAAGTGACAATCCAGGAGTTCACAGGCAGGAGATGGTTCTTTAGATAAAATCATCCTTGAGTACCAAGAATTTATTCCTAATAATAAATTCAAAGTAGAACCCCACCAATATGCTAACAAAATGGAGAGTGAAAGAGATAGGTAAATACAATTTCAAGACTTCATTCCAGAAGGTAAAGAAATAAGAGAGTGAAAATAGTTAAGAGACTATAAACTTGGAACAGTAAAAAATTGAAAATAATAAAAATATAAACTGGTGAGAAAGAAGATGAACAGTAAAGTGAGTCAAATCCTTTACTTCTAAAAGACAATGGATAATGTGGGAAATCGTGAAAAGTAGGATAATTAAGTACAAAATAAAACAAAACATAGAAGCTGTCATAACAATCCAGTTTTCCTGGAAAACAGTGGCTATTTATGAAATTGTTAAGCCTAATAGAACTCTAAAATATTGAGTTCTGGACCCTTTATTCATAAGGAATAATTCACAAGGAATAAATTCACAAGGAACCTGAAAGTATTTCATCTATGATGTGAATTTTTGAAAACAAATATTTGTTGTCTATGCCTGGAAAAATATAAACAGCCTTTGGAGAATGCTATAAACAAACAACACAATTTAATTAAAAATTGCCTGAATGGAATAATAAATACTTTCAAGAGGAAAAGATGAGTCCTAAGCCTGAAACTTTCTTGAGAACTGAATTTTCTTACCTACAAATATTTATATGACATTATCTACCTGGTCCTGTGTCTCAACTAGGGATATGCACCTATAAAAATAATATCAGGATGGTGATGTTCAGAGCAAAACTCTCAAGATAAGGATGAATTCAGCTCTTGGAACCAGTAGCCAATGTTGATGGCTGATAGAGAATACCTAACTCCTCAATTCCTCTTTTTTTTCCCCTTTCTTCTTTGTCAGAAGAGATGTTTTTCAAAATGGAAAGGGCAGAAAAGATATTGGCGAAGGCAAATAAAATGTCAGCAAAGGAAGAAAGAGTGTAAATACTCAAAGTAAGTTTCATATCTGGTCTACATATACTAAAATGGAGACTCTCTCCATGTTTTTTGAAGCACATCAGCAATCAGGAAGGAATCCATAAGGCTAGAGGAAAGTAAATGGGCTGCTTTCCAAAAAGGGGGAAAGGAGTTTTCAGATTATAGTCCAATGAACTTGATATTAATGATACGGACTACTGAATTTTAAGATTTTGTAAACTCTAGAAGAAAGATCAGTGATAATTCTTCATGATTCACTAGATTAATTTGGACAAATAAATGTCATGGACAAAGGATATCTTTATTTCAAGAAGGTATTTGATTTTCTCCCAGCAGATCAAGTAAAGCAGTAGGGACATACGAAAGATTATTTGTTCTTAGTTGAACAATTTTATAAAAAAGCTGGTGTAGAATAAAATGATGGGAAGTTTGCCACCGCTCTCTGTGAGCTTGATTATTCAATAGTTTTACCTGTTACTTTGCCAAAGGTTAGAAATCACACTCATCAAATTTGTGTGATTGCAAGCTGGAAAATACTGCAAACTTGGATATGACACTGTCCAAAAGAATGCTGGCAGGTTGTATCAATCAAGTTACTGTTTAATAAACATGTAAGCTCTGCATTAGTTCTAAAAATAAATGAATGCAAGGTATGTGAGATGTGTCTCAATGGCGCTGTATGTCAGGCATGACTGAAGGTTCTAGTTGGAAGTGGTAACCCTGTCCCCTTTTTTTCTGTCATTATCCAAAAAACCAACATGAGTTCATTCTCTAAGGAGTGTAGTTAAAGATGACACAGCCGAGATAACAATCAATTATTACTTATCTGTTAATGGAAAAGCAAAGACCATGATTTCAAAGTGCATTGTCCAGTTCAGTGTTATCCTTGAGATATGTGGTATGAGATGCCAAGAAAAACACTTGACTCTCAACAGACAAGAGATTTTATAAATCATCTGGTTCCACTGCATGTAAGTGGCATCCAAGATATTATTTCCACTAATTGAACAAAATGATAAATAAATTATTTAACACCCCAAACACATTTTGACTTAAAAGATTTATACAAAATTAACTTTTAGTTTAAGCTGTATTCTAGGTAGCATTTGGATTATTTTCACTTTCTATGCATATAGAAAATGATACCCTATAATAAACACACAACCAAATTATCAGTACAGAGGGATAGAAACAAAAATGAACTCTTTATTTTCCAGCTATTCCTCCCCATTTTCTTCAAAGAATACATCCAATTAAAAAAAACAGAAATGACTTTGGGATTAGAAAACTTTTTGATTTTATATTCATGTGCTGTATATTTTGGCTGGACCCTAGAGGAAAATAAGATCGTCTTAATTTCTGGAAAGGAAATAACTGTTAGAGTGTGGGAAATTAACCAAAGTGAAGAATCTTTGTATTTCCAAAGTAAATTTTCCAAATATTTTGGTCCACAGAATTGCCTAAATTACAGGGAAGTGATGGTATTACATTTGGCTTCTTATTTCTGTCTTAAAGTTAAACTTTGAATTTTTCTGTAGGCTAAGTATAAATAACCCAGAAGACTTCATTTTCTTTTGTAAGGTCTGCTTTGCAACTCTGCCCACAATTCCATTATGAAGATTTCATTTGTTTGTTTTTATTGTTTGGTGTTACATTACAGAGCCTATATTAGCCAGTGAAGGGATTAAGACAGCCTTTAGACAGATGAGTAGAGCAGTCAGACATTGCTCAAAAGACTAGATCTTAATTAATAAAATAAATGTTATGGTGATAAGAAGCATTGAAAAAAGCAACATAAAAAAGAACAATTTATAACTATTTAAGAGGTCATAGCTTTTACCACTTGAAAGTACGTGCTTTTGTCAATGAAGATGTCCTTAGGAAGTCAATGACAGAAAATAAAGGAGAAAGTGACAAAAAAAAGTTTGACTGGAACTCACCATTGGAAGTTTGCCTGAAGAATTTCTATTTGTTTGTTTAATGCATATAATCCAATATATTGCCAGATTCAGTATTAATGTCCCCATTTTATCTTAATAGATCTATTAAAAGCATTTAAAGCACTTTACATACTTTCTTTATCTGTCCTTTGAGACACCAGTATCTCTTGATTTTCTGTATTTCTCACTAGCAAATTTTCCTTAGTTTCATTTACTGGTTGTTCTCAGGACTCTGTTCTTGGTCATTTTACCCTTGCTACGTGCAGTCACAATATATGTGATCTGACCCAGTGGCATGATTTAAATACTGCCAATAAAAAATAAGGTAGCCAAGGGGCACCTGGGTCGCTCAGTCAGTTAAGCTTCTGACTCTTGGTTGTGGCCTAGGTCATGATCTCATGGTTGTGGGATTGAGCCCCTCATCAGGCTCTGCTCTGTCTGTGTTCAAACCATCATAACTTGTAGTGGTCTCTCGTAATAGGTTTCTAATTGTTCACCTTGATTTCACCTTTGTACAAATAATCTATTCTACACACAGAAACTAGTGATTCTTCTAAAGCATAATTTTTAATAGTTTTCCATTTTACACAGAATAAAATCCAAAGCTCTTACCTAGTCCCACAAGGGCTTAGAGAATCAAGTTTCTTGCTATCTCGTACATTTTTTCTTGTTATTCCTCTCCAGATACACTGGCTTCTTTGCCATTTCTGAACTACTGGGAATTCTCTTATTTTTTTTTTTCTCTTCTGGGGAAGCAGTCCCCCCAAATGTATACATCCCTATTTACTCATTTCCTTAGGTTACTCATAACTTGTCACAGAATCAGAAAATGGTAACTTCTTCTTTTCCAATTTTATTCTACTCCTTAGAATTTTCCCCAACTTCGCTTGTCTGCCTTTCAACTCAAGGTAAGCTGAGAAAAGGAACTTTGCCTCTTTTGTTTACTGCTGTGACCCTGGATTGCAGAATAAGGCTTGACATGTAATAGTTCTTAATAGGTATCTGTTGAATAAATGAGTGACTACCTTAATGAGTAAATAACAATGATTTATACATACTGGCTTCATATTACAGAAGAGAAAATTGAAGCTTACCTGAAGAGAGGTTTGCTTGACCACACTTAAATACAGTCTGAAAGTAGGAGAGTCCATACTGCAACCTCAGTTACTTTTCTCCAATTTTGTCTCACTACTCAACAATGTGAAGCAGCTACAATGAAGTTATTCAAAAGTAGTAGAATTTAGGTCCTTATTTCAGTATTCTGAGTCCTTCATCCTTCTGTTCTGTTAAAAACCCCACTTTTTAAAGTCATGTTGAAATACTTCTAATTCCCCCAATACTTCATATAGCTTCTAAGCCTTTAAATGTGCTCTTCTTTTTGAGAAGCCTATCACTCCCCCACCCTTTAGCCATGCAATTCTTCATGATTTCTTGAAATATACTTTTCCCCTCTAAGAAGTCTTGGTTGGTACTCCCCAGTCCTCAGCTACAGGGACTGAATTGAATTAAACTCCACCCCTCTGATCTCAGAGCACATTGTATATTCCTCATTCAATGCACTGTGACCCTATTGCCCATGGTTTATTTGTCTGTCTTCCCATAAAACTTCTTAGTGGCAGAAACTGTGACTTATATATACCTTTAAATTTTTTCCCTCAGTATATAATAATCCACATGCTTATGGTATAAATATATAGGATTTTTCAAAATCCCAAAAATATACTAAATTTAAGAAAGACAGTGAGTGGTATAATCTCACCCTTATTTGTTTTTTTTTTGTTTGTTTATTTTACATAAAGCATCCTATAATCCTGAACATTAATGACAAGTTTAAAATCTAAGGGGGAGAATGAAGTACATAGTATTGTGAGAACGATTATTATAGTATTGATCCACTTAGCAGGTTGTTTTCTATTGTAGGTACACAATTTTCTAAATCAATGAAAACTGATTAATTTGATTACATCAAAATGGCAGATTCATTTCATACTGATGAATAATTAAGTTGATATCACTCTTGGTAAATATATTCAGTGCCATTCAAATACTTGGTGGAGTTTTGTCTTCACGTCACTAAAAAAGAGTGAGTAATCAATTGTTTTTAGCAGCATCTGGTAAGAGAAAAGAGGAAACTAGCGTCAGAAGAACAACTGTGAATCTAAAATGAAAAATCATATAATTATGGGTGAGAAAGCCATGGAAAATATAGAGGGTGTATTGGGATAAATGGCCAATTTTGCTGTCCCCAGTAGATTTTTAATGTATATATCAGATGGTTACATATGTGCTTACTTGAGTGCATTGCCAGCTACTGCACATGAATGTATCCAAATACGAGGCCATATCCCCAAACACCGTAAGTAGATACACACACACTTCTATGTCCACAGAATGATAAAAATCTTTATGACTCTGAAAAGATAGGACTCTAGACATGAAAGCTACCTATGAGACACAAGTGCACGTCCTTAACTAAGTTAGTCAACTTAAGTTTTTTCATAACCTTTATTTCTAAGAGAATGAGGATTCCCTCTATGAGTTACAGAAGCCCAAAATATTTACTTTTTTTTTAAAGATTTTATTTATTTATTTGACAGAGAGAGACACGGTGAGAGAGGGAACACCAGCAGGGGGAGTGGGAGAGGGAGAAGCAGGTTTCCCGCGAGCAGGAAGCCCGATGCGGGGCTCGATCCCAGGACCCTGGGATCATGACCTGAGCTGAAGGCAGACACTTAACAAATGAGCCACCCAGGCGCCCCCAAAATATGAATTTTGAATAGATATTCAAAATGAAACATATAAATACAATTACTACAACCTAATTTTCAATGCAAAAAAATTCGAATATGGTTGTGTAATAGGCATTCAGAAAATGATACTCTAAAGTAAATACTTCCAAAAATTCAGAAATTGAAAAAGTTAAAGCTAGAACTCTTAGAAGAAGAGTCCACCAAAATATTCAGGAAAACAGAAGACCACAAAGTCAGAATACACCATTATCTGTTAATGCTATATTATATTCATTTTCTACATGAAATCATAAGTATTATAAAGTTTATATATGAGCTAGCATGTTGTTGAGGAAAGTACTTATATTTTGGACAGTATTTCCATCCAACAAAAATACCACTTGTCTTATTATGCCACATTTGTTACCAGGGTCATATATTTATTACCAGGATTATATTAAGTAAAGGAAAGCATTTGTAGTAAAAATGAGTTTTGACTTCTAGACAATACTATTTATTAAATGATATAAGATGGGAAAATGTGATGGGAAATATAAAAGCTAGACATCATATCTCATTACAGAAGAGAACATTTCTATGGTTCATTAAAATTTTGCTTTAATTAGTGAAGAAAGTTGCAACTTGTGTAGGGGTAGGTTTTAAACTTAATCAGTAATGGAAACAGTAAGTACTGTATCATTTCAAATATGTTTTAACACCTCTGAGGAAAGTATCCCTGAGGTGAGCTGGCTTTTTCTCAATTAGTCCAAAACCATCTGATTTTCTTTCAACAAAAATATTTAGCTTTTCTTGTTTTGGTGGATCTGTGTTCAACACAGACCAGATTAGTTACCTAATCTATATTTAGGGGTCAGGTAGCACAAAAATATGTATCTCAGTCTATAAAATTACCCAACGTGCAATATCCTTTCACTGAGAGAAACTTGTAGAGCAGAGACCAGTGGTGGGGCCAGGATGTCATGCCTTCCAACTCCTGTTCAGTTCTTGAACATGCATTCTCTGAGTGGGATGTCACACTTGCTTGTTTTCAAATTGTATTTATTTTCCATCTATCACACTTCTTCTCTTATGCAGCTCATTATTTGAATTTCCACATGTTTAGAGTACAGACTTCCTTTTTCATGGCTAGAAATGCATTCTTATAATATAAGAAGCAGGTGAAGGAGCAAACGAGATGTTGCACTATATATAGTAATAGAAAAAGAAATTTTAAAAAGCAAATCAAAAGTGTCTCCACAGTCCCCAAATCCTCATTGTGAGTGGGAACTTCCGTATCTTTTTGTATTTATTTTCTTGTTCTGTGTTTCAGTGAATGGTTATGGCTTGTGGATATTTACTTCTTTAAAATATCTCAATATGTGACATTAGAAAGTAGTAGGCAAGCTGAGATTCTCTGCTATATAATGGCCCACCAACAAAGCTGAAATAGATAGATTTCAGTAAAGGCAGATCTCATCTCCACCCTAGCTGAATTATTAAAAATGCAAATGCCTATTTTTGGTATTGCTCTTTATATTAGTCAAAAGTACATCAACTCATTGCCATCATTATCTATTCTAGGCTATATTGTTTTTAAAGTAGATATTTTCCATATGTATGTCAGAAACTCAAAATGTAAGATGCACTTAAATAATGAGCATATCAACACATACATATATAAATGTATATGTGCTTATCTGTGTGAGTGATTTCTGGGAAAAGTTATTTTTTGAGCAGAATAGAATTATTGGAAAAAAGTTATAATGAAGTCTAACTTCTATAATTTTATTGTGAATCTTAGAAGTACATATTTCTCACAATCGAATGCATGTGCTTGATTTATTTCAATATGGCAAGTTTCAAATATAATTTTTCCATTCTGATTAGTATCATAGGGTGTTATTGATAAATTTTCAAATTATTTTCAGATAACATTACCAGCAGCACTTCCGTTAATATCTTTGAAATCTAAGAAAACACTGGAAAAGATGCTCAACATCACTCATCATCAGGGAAATACAAATCAAAACTATGACGAGATTCACTTCGCACTAGTCAGAACGGCTAAAATCAACAACACAAGAAATAACAGGGGTTGGCAAGGATGGGGAGAAAGAGGAACAATTTTGCACTTTTGGTGGGAATACAAACTGGTGCAGACACTCTGGAAAACAGTATGGAGGTTCCTCAAAAGGTTCAAAATAGAACCACCCTATGACCCAGCAATTGCACTACTAGGTACTTACTCAAAGGATACAGAAAAAGATCTGAAGGAGTACAAGTACTTTGATGTTTTTAGCAGCATTATCAAAAATAGCCAAACAATGGAAAGAGCCCAAATGTCCATCAAGTGATGAATGGATAAAGAATACACACTCAGCCATCAAAAGGAATGAAATCTTGCCATTTGCAATGACATGGTTGGAGCTAGAGTGTATTATGCAAAGATAAATAAGGCAGGCAGAGAAAGACAAATACCATACAATTTCACTCAGTGGGTGATGGGTATTAAGGACAGCACTTGTGGTGAGCACTGGGCGTTATATGTAAGTGATGAATCACTAAATTCTCCTGAAATTAGTACTACACTCTATGTTAACTAAGTAGAATTTAAAAATTTGAAAAAAAAAAAAGAAAACAGGAAAAGGAAAACACTGGATTCATAAATTGCAATCAGGTTGTTTTCTTAAAATCTACATTGTAATAATAGCTTCATAGCTCTTATGGTTATCATCCATAATGCCATCAATTTTTATTAAATATAATCAAATGTAATGGTAATGTATTTTGACTTAAAAAACAAAAGGAAATATTGTCAACCGTGGGCATTATAATGGAATAATAATGTCAACAGCGGAAGTAATAATGGCAATAATAAATAAGAGTTGCCTTTAAAACAAAAGAGAAATTTGGGCCTATGTAAGATTAACTTGGAAACCTCTTAACAATTGTTCATTTAATTCTAATTAAGAAAAGAAATTTAAATTATCAGCAATCAATTATTACTTATAGTTTTAGTTTTTATGATTATGAAAGATACTTTTCTTCTAACAAATCTTTCAAGGAAATAACTTAGTGTTATTCATTCACCTTTTTTGTGACAACTTCTTATTTTTATTCTAATTAAAAAGAAACATGGTGATGTAAATTATTGCAGAATCCTCAATATGAACTCCATTCATTGTCAGAGCTCTCAGGGACAGGTATCCTCCTCTTTCCAAAAGTTTGAGTTAACCCCACTTCCCTTGTAGGAAATACCTACATTAATAGGGTAGTGGCTTTCCTTGTAAAAAAAATGAAAAATGCTTTTCAGACTTCTTTTGGTTGTGAAAATAGTTACTAAGGTAGGTTTTTTGTAAAAGCAAAGTGTCATGGAGTCAACTTTCGTAAAGCAGAGGGATACTCTTCACTGTCATTTTAGTTTACAAAGTGTTTCATAGGAGTGCTCTACCCTCAGATAGCGGGAGTGGGGTGGAACCTATATTTAGTTTGGTTTTTAAGAAGATTGAGAAAAGAGAGCATTAAATCCTCGAATGGCTCCACTTCATCCACAGAATAACTATAAAAGCAAACAAAATTTTTCATGATCTGAACCCTGCTTCTCTCTCAGTTTTTACCGCTTGTTGTTTTCCATGTCAATAAATTACAATTTCTCTTTCAAAACTTAATGATATTAATATGCCCCTGTTGCTGCTTATGCTTCCTCTACCTGCAATGGCCTATTTCCCATCCTTCCATCATACATACTTGCACATCTTTGGAACTTAGTTTAAGGCTCACCATTTCCTTGAAGATTATCCTGAATCCCCAAGGCATTACGGACCACATCTTAGATACTTCCACAAGACTCTGTATAGACATCTATTATTCAACTTTAGTTACTTTACTGACACACTTTAAGAAAATATAGGTCTCTGAATGTTTAATTCTTATTTACCTCTGGTATAAGTTATGTTAAATCAAGACTCACTCTCAAATTTCATGTCATTTCTCAAAATATTATTCCATTTTTCTAACTTTTAATGTAAGCAACATATTTGTTCCAATACCTAGTGGCAGATAGTTGTATAGATATTTGAAGTTGCACAATTAGAATTACGTTAAAGACTGGAAATTGTCCACATTCATCTTTACTTGGTCACAGAATTTTGACATAGAAAATTCAGTGGAGACCAATAAATCTTGATAATCACAAGAGTGAGTGGAGGGTGCCATTTAAAAAGTTATTAATGTGGATATAAGTGATTTAATTTTATTTAATGTTTAACCTTGAATAATATTAGTGTATAAATAAATTCTTATTTATCCAGGTTAAAATTACATTTAAAGTCTAATGGAAAATAATGTACATCTTGAAGATGATTATAAATAATGCTTGAAGGAATATTTATGCCTATTAAATAACTGAAAGTAAATTTATTATAGCCACGAAATCAAAGCTGCTTTAGGAATAACGGCCAAAAATAATTTCCTGTTATGTACTTAAAATTAATCCTTATCCATGTCAACAGTTTTCCATTTTGGTCCTCAAATTTTCTTCAAATAAGATAAATTCTCACAAAATATGATGAAATATTTTAACTGCATATTAACTGACCCAGTGCATTCATCATATAAATCTAAGATATTTATTTTAAAACTAATGCTCACAGAAAATATATATTTTTTAAATTCCTTAAATGGTTTTTGCCATTCTCAAGGATGAACTCATTTTTAACAAAGAAGAACACATTTCGTCATTGAGGGAATATTTACCAGCAAAATGTATAATGCTGGGGTGCTTGGGTGGCTCAGTCGGTTAAGCGACTTGACTCTTGGTTTTGGCTCAGGTCATGATCTCAGGGTTCTGACATGGAGCTCCCCTCTCACATCCCTCCCCCTTAAGGGGCTCTGCTCTCGGTGGGGAGTCTGCTTGAGATTCTCTCCCTTGGCCCCTCACCCCGCTCGTTGCTCTCTCTCAAATAAACAAATAAATCTTTAAAAATGAAGATTTTTAAAAAATCTTTAAAAAAATTTTAGAAGGCTAAAATTGTGACAGACCTCTCCTCAAATATTTCATATTGTGCCCTTTCTCACACTATTTTATACCACAGCCCATACTTTCCCCTAAATGCTGTAATTTTTATTTCTTTAGTGGCTGTTTACCCTCACTAGACTATAAGCTCTAATAATGCATGTTCTGCTCTAACCAAAAGACATTTTAATATAATTTCAATAAATAATAACTGAATGAATGGTGAGATTTTTTTGAGTAAATGAAGTATAACTTTATCAGTTATAATAATTTCACATTCTGTTGTGTCTCAAGGGGTGGCGAGAAGTTAAAAACCTGTTTTCATCTCGCTGTACAAGGTATTTAGCCCGGTGTTCTGAAAGGAATGTTTGTTGAGTTAACCCAACTTGAAGAATGTCGTGTTGGCTTTGCAAGTAATCAGGGGACGCTGATCCTGACCCATTCATCACTTTCAGTGACCACTCTTAATGAATACAGTAGGGCTCCTAAACATTTAACACTTTGAAGTTTGTAACTCTCCTCTGATGTTAGTCTCATCTTCTCTCAGTTTACAGTGGTATCTTCAAGTAAGTGCTTTCTCTGCACCTTCGCTCACCCTAAACAAGTCCCCATTGCCTGCCATTGACCAGGGGAAGGGACTCTTTCCTTTCCTATATCAATTATTTTTCTGGACACTGAACTGAATATGTGCATACAATCTTGAAAAGTGATTAATTTTCTTCAAAGTCTGTAGTAGTGAATCTAAACCATACATCTTGGTTGAGTAGGTTTGATAATCCTACGACCATTAGTTTTTGTTTGTTTTTTAACTTAACACTGCCAGTTTATCAGGTTGTCAGTCTGTGGAGGTTTGATAGGCTGTATGACAGTACCATGAGTACCCTCTCCTTTCTTCTTGTTCCTCCCTTTACTCACAACTGGCCTGGAAAGAACCCTTGTTTTAAGAACTTCCTTCTCCTGAAATCCTATCTCTCTTGTTTTTCTTGTTCCATTACCCTTCCTTCAAATTTAGCAAGTCTAAGTCTCATCATGTATCTGATCATTATTAACGTCTTTATTGTCACCCTACTGCTCTTCTCCACTTCCGGGAAGAGAAGAAAGGACTTCCGACTGAAGCGCAAAAGGAATAGGGATCATATGTTTTTGGTTTTTGTTTTGTTTTGTTCTGTTTTTTTGCATATTAAGTGTATTACTACTGTCTTTTTTTTTTTAATCTTTCTTCTGATCCTAAGTTTGTTATTTCTTTCACATAACTGGAGGCAAAGGGGAGGAAAAGCAAACAAATATCTTTCCCCTTGCCATTAAAAAGAAGAGTAAAGATTCTAGAAGATCGCCGAGGCTATGGCTTGGTGAGCGGAGGTCAAGTAGTTAAAAGAATAGCGTCTTGGGAGAAATGAGGAGAAGCAGTGTAACAAAGATAAAGAAATACAGAAGTAAGACACATTCTCAAAGACTAAAGAATGTCCATAAGTGGATATGCTTAAAGGTTGGATTGTGAAATTACATCCTTTAATTTTTTAATATAATGCAACTTGTTAGCTTACTAAAAGTCCAATCATCCCTAAGTCTTTATAACCTCTCCCTTTTTTTTAAATGAACTTTGGATTTATTAAACTAATTATTGAGAGAAGAGCTATGGAGCTACCCCATACTGCTAATTGGTTTTGCACATGTGCCAGGAATGGCCAGCAATCCCTGTACCAATGGATGAGAGATTACTCCAAACTTTTCTCAGAAAGAGAGAAGATAAGGGGGTCAATGCTCAGAGACGAAGACCCTTTGCTCTTCTTTGCTCCCGCTTTTATTGGTCCTTCAAGATAATCACAAATCCTTACCACTGTTTCTCAAGCACGTGATGTGTGACAAGGGGTCTTACAGTAATTAGGAGGATCTGTTTATGGGAAAGATACGATATGCTAATCTGCATGTTCTACTAAACATAGCCTAAGGGACAATGCGTACATCTCTTAGATCACAGGGCTGCTATTTGGGCTAAGAGAGCTTCGGGGGAAGGCAACTCTCCACAGCATTCCAAGGGCAGAGTGGTCACACGGGCCTCGGCATTCCATACCCCACAGCGGCCTCTGTGTTACATTTTAGCAAGCCAGGTATTATGGCTGATTTCATGCTCTACATTAACCCCAACACACATGAGTGTTTCATTTGAGCTACTGAAGGGGGTAAACGGGCATATAAATAGAATAGTGCCTTATTCACCATCAGTGACAGATAATAGTGACCTGTCATTAAAGGTTCAAAGTGAAAAGATTTGAACCTTGCAGAGGACATTTGTAAAGCTAAAGAGATAATAAAGCAAATCATCTTGCCACACTTCCCCTTTCTCCAACAAGAAGAGAAAAGGACTGTATCAAAATGGTAGTTTTATTTTTGGTATCTACCTGGATTTGCGAATATAAGCACAATTGCTAACCAAAATAAAAATTAAATCATCTGGGAGAAATAAAATTAACTACAATCGAGGAACCTGACAAATGGTACCTCAGCCAGGTGGTCCAGGTTGACATCAAGAGTAATGTCATGTCATCAGTATGTACTCTTAATATATATTTTACTTTATCTCTGTGATCTTCTCCCCAAATCTGATAATCCCAGTCTATCCATGAGCAAAGGATCAACTGGATTCCAATTAGGGCATCTTACAAAATATCTGAGAAGTACTCCTCAAAACTGTTAAGGTTATCAAAAGTGAGGAAAGTCTAAGACCCTGCCATGACCAACAGGAGCCTAAAGAGACATACTGACTAAATGTGCTGTGGTATCCTGGATGGGATCCTGGAACAGAAAAAGGACATTAAGGTAAAAACTAATAAAGTATGGACTTTAGAATAATGTATCACTATTGGGTCATTAATTATAATTAATGTACCATAATAATGAGAGTTATTAATAGTAGGGAGAACCTGGTATGGGATATATGAGAATTCTTTCACAATTATCTTCATAAAAATTTTCCACACCATCAGGCATAGAACATTTGATTTTTGAACTTGCTGTTTTAACTTTCAACTATAACTACAACACACGTGTCAAAGAAACAATAGGTAACATACACCTGCCACAATTCTATCTTTGAATTGCTCTTTCTATCCTTTCTATATAATTGTGATGTTACTATTTCTTTCAATTTCTTTCATTCATGCTGTTCTTAAAGGCAGCAATGTCAATTTTTCTGCTTTGAAAACAGTCTGGTTAATGTTCTACAACTGCTTAAAATCTATGCACAGGATCTATTAATGCATAGCAATTCAATTCCTCTTTGTGTTTTCAGCTGAAGAAGATTCCCCGAAACCTAAATTGTTGATGTACTTTTCTCAATTCTCTTGTGTGTTTCTTTCTTTAAATTTAACTCATAAAGTTCTATTACCATGTAAAAAAAAATCTATTGCCATATAAAATGTAAGACGCATACTTTTCTTCATGTCTTCCAGTGACTAACCATCTTTGCCTGAGATATGTAATACATAATCCTTCCATTTCCCAATTTTCTTTCTTTTTAAAGATTTTACTTATTTATTTGAGATAGAGAGAGAGCACAAGAGAGAGTTGGGTGGGGGAGGAGCAAAGGGAGAGGGAGAAGCAGACTTCCTGTTGAGCAGGGAGCCTGACTCAGGGCTCAATCCCAAGACTCCAGGATCATGACCCCAGCCAAAGGCAGATGCTTACATGACTGAGCCACCCAGGCACCCCTACCCAATTTTCTAATATATTAGTAAATATTGCATATAATTACAAGTTTCTGTTATTTTTTACTAACCTACATCAATACTATATTGATCTAATTGGAATGGCTTAAGAGTATATTATGATACCAATAAGGTAATGTCCCTTTAACTATTCTTTTGTATGATTTTTGTTGCTAGTCTCAGGTATCTATTTTTTTAATGTAAAATGTAAAATACTTTAGTCAAATTAAAATAAACAAAATATTTATTTTTAGTCACAAAAACATATAAATTGTTTTTATTGCACATGACATAATAGTGGATAAACATATCTAAAATGAATTGTTTTTCAAGAATATTTTTAATAGAATTTTTTTTAAAGGTTTTATTTATTTGAGAGAGCGAGAATGAGATAGAGAGAGAGAGAACATGAGAGGGGGGAGGGTCAGAGGGAGAAGCAGGCTCCTCGCTGAGCAGGGAGCCTGATACGGGACTCGATCCTGGGACTCCGGGATCATGACCTGAGCCGAAGGCAGTCGCTTAACCAACTGAGCCACCCAGGTGCCCTGGAATTTATCCTTCTTAATTAACCAAATTATTTTGGTTGTTTATTTTGGAAATAAATATTGATTTTGCTCTTTGTCTGTTTAGTAACCATCTAATTTAAATTGATATATATGATGAGTGTATACTTACATACTTGTTTTAAGCAACATTTTTAAAAAATTACAGTTGACTCTCGAACAACATGGGCCTGAACTGCACAAGTCCATTTATATATATATATATATATATATATATTAAATACAGTACAGTACTAACTTTTCCTTATGATTTTCTTGTTTTTCTTTTTTTAAAGATCTTATTCATTTATTTGACAGAGAGAGACACAGCGAGAGAGGGAACAGAAGCAGAGAGAGTGGGAGAGGGAGAAACAGGCTTCCCGCCAAGCAGGGAGCCCCATGCAAGGCTTGATCCCAGGGCCCTGGGATCATGACCTGAGCCCAAGGCAGATGCTTGACGACCCAGGCGCCCCTCCTTATGATTTTCTTAATAACATTTTCCTTTATCTAGCTCACATTACTATAAGAACAAAATTCATAATACATGTGATATACAAAGTGTATGTTGTTTATGTTATCAGTAAGGCTTCTGGCAAATTGTACGCCATTGGCAGTTAAGTTTCTGGGAAGTTGAGGGGTGCCTGTGTGGCTCGATCATTAGACATCTGCCTTTGGCTCGGGCCCTGGTCCCAGGGTCCTGGGATGGGGCCCAGCATCGAGCCCAGCATCGGTCGCCCTGCTCCGTACTCCCTGCTCCGGGCTCCCTGCTCTGCTGGAAGACTGCTTCTCCCTCCCCCACTCCCCCTGCTTGTGTTCCCTCTCTCGCTCTGTCTCTCTCTGTCAAAAAATAAGTAAATCTTAAAAAGAAAAAAAAAAAGTTTTGGGGAAGTTGAAAGTTATATGTGGCCTATTTTCTACTGCACGGAGACAGGGATGGGTGGTGGTGGTCTGCACTCTTAGTCCAGTGTTGTTCAAGTGTCAACTGTATATTTCTTTGTATATTTCTTTGCATTAGCATTTTGCACTATCCTGGAGTGGCATGTACATTTTTTTCATAATATAACATAGAAGATGTTTTCTTTGCCATTTCTGAAAAAAAAAAAAGGAACTCAAATGAATTTTTAGCTTCAGTTACCTAGTAAATTTTTGTGTAAAAATAATTTTTCTGAATTTATTTTCTCAAAAAACATTGAAAATATGCAGAGAGCACCATATATCTATCTGATAATTAGTTTTGCAACTTGTTAAAGAAAATATATTGCAGGTATATAAAGGCAAAGCTATACCTCTTAATTTCAAAGGCTTTTGCAATCACATTATCACTCTAAAAACTTGCACAACAGGAAATTGTTTTCTAAGTAAGACATAGAATTAACTGGATTTTCCTACTTAATTGAAAATAGTTGGAGTCTTTATGGAGGTACATATATCTCCACAAAAGTAATAAAATAAAGTGTATTTGTAGCAAATTTTAATTATAAGTATAATTATCGAAGTGATTATACCAATTTAGTATTTTTTTAGCTAGTTTTTTTTTTTTTTTTGCTAGTACAGTAACTTTGGTTTTGTTTACCCAGCATAACATTTTATTTTATATAATCAAATTCTTTGGGGGTAATAAAAAATGGGAAAATGATAAAACTTTAACCAAAGCATATTTAATGCTAAGACATTTTGTCTTTAAGGACCATGGGATAACTTTTGAATGTCATGTAAGGTCTTGGTGCACAAAGAAATGTGATTCAGGAATAGGTTGATGATATTAAAGTTATTAATTGCATTAAATCACCAGCAAAGAGAATAATACAAAGAAAGAAAAGTGAATTTGTAAATGGGGAGGGCAGGATAAAAAGCTAGCACTTGTAATACTTCAAATGAGGACACAATTACAGATAGTCGAGATGTAGCCCTCAATGAGCTTTCCTATGACCAAAGAAAAGGCCAGGACAAAACCAAAGGCAACATAATTTTGGATTATCTTATTGCATGGATTAGCTACTGGATTATTAATCAAATGTTTTTATGTTGTTCATTTTTCTTGTTATCTGTCATGTATTTATTATCTGATCCTACAGTTTCCTATTAGCTCTATACAGTAGTTGATAGTTTCTCCGTTTCCAAAGTTTAGCTCTATTTCCAGCCTCTCACTGCTGGTATCCCATTTCCATTAATCAATCATTGGGTAATAAATTTCTATTTAGAATAATCATGTGAAACTCTCACATACACCACATATTGGCCATTAGTTGGCCTTAAAGGTAGGTCTCCCATAAAAGTTATAATCAGTATGAATAAACTAGTAATCATGTATAAGAGCTATTGTGTATGATTAAACAGCTAAAGATGGGTTTATCCAAATACATGTATTGACCTTCAGGCTTTGTAGATTTTACCTCTATTCTATCTCCTGAACCTACGCCCATTCTCTTAACACTCCCTATATTTGGTCTGATGTGGTCCAGGTCCATATCATCTTCTCCCTTGATTACTACAATAGTCTACCAACATATATCTTCGGCTGCAATCTTTCCTCCTTGTAATCCATGTATCTAGTTATTTCACATCACCACTTTTAAATGGTTAAATTCTTAAAACAGCTCTTTCCAAAGTGTTCTGTGGTGCACAAGTTCCATGAGATATTAATAGGGGTTATCCATTTGCGTCACTCTCCTCCTTGAGAAACAAACAAATGTAATAAAACATTATATATTGTCTCAAAGATAAATGTATTTGGGAAAACAGAGCTAAACAAAATTAAGCACATTTTCTTTCTTTCCATATCCTTAGCTATCTTCATGTGTAACAGGAATCTCTAAAGTGAGGCAGTGAATATGGCAATTTGCAAATTGATCATCTCTATTTAGACCTCATGATAAAAGTATTGCATGAAACAAGCATTGCACACCTCATTAGATGCAGCTTAATGGATAAATTCTAATTGCTTTAATATTTCATTCAAAGCATTTTCAGCCTATGCTCTCAACATACCTCTGTAGGCAACCCAGTGTCTTTGATCACCTCCTCATATCTGAACATAGCATCCACCTTTCTCTGACTCTTATTTTTTCCCTTGAAATTTTATTAATTCCCTTATTCATTAAGAAATATTCTTATCATGCTTCAAGACAAAGCTTGTATATTACTTGATTGTCAATGCTTTTAAATGTTTCCAGTATTATGGGCAAAAATTATTTATGTATAATTTGTATGTTCATAATTCTATTTCAGTTTCAGCTTATTTTAATATAATTATTTTCCATTTGTGCTTTGTTTCTCCTTTGAATCAAATGAAAATATCGTTTGTCTATTTTTCTATTTTGTCTTTTTTTAATTTTTTTTAAAGATTTTATTTATTTGAGAGAGAGAGAATGAGAGACAGAGAACACGAGAGGGAAGAGGGTCAGAGAGAGAAGCAGACTCCCCGCTGAGCAGGGAGCCTGACGTGGGACTCGATTCCGGGACTCCAGGATCATGACCTGAGCCGAAGGCAGTTGCTTAACCAACTGAGCCACCCAGGCGCCCAACTTTGTCTTTTTTTAAATTTAATTAATTAATTCAAACATAATTTTATTATGTTATGCTAATCACCATACATTACATCATTACTTTTGATGTAGTGTTCCATGATTCATTGTTTGCGTATAACACCCAGGGCTCCACTCAGTCAGTCTCTTTTAAAAAGAGACTAGACTCTGTCGTTTTTTATTATTGTTTTTTAAAAGTGCTTTGAAATCTAGGTATTAATCCCTTGTTTGTAATATAAACAAAATAGTTTCTCTGAGTGTGTGGTTAGTACTTAAATGTGTTTATTATCTTTTTCTCATAAAGATAGTTAAAATATTTCTATTGTTCTTTTTCCTTTAAGAAATCTGGAATTTTGGCACCTGGGTTGCTCAGTCATTAAGCATCTGCCTTTGGCTCAGGTCATGATCCCAGGGTCCTGGGATCGAGTCCCACATTGGGCTCCCTGCTCTGCCGGAAGCCTGCTTCTCCCTCTCCCACTCCCCTTGCTTGTGTTCCTTCTCTCACTGTGTCCCTCTGTCAAATAAATAAAATCTTTAAAAATAGAAAAAGAAAAAAAATCTGGAATTTATGGCTTACATAAGAATGCATCCCATTCAAATCATACAAAAGTATGCCCCCTCCACCAATTTTTCTTCCAGTTGTTAATACATTTGCCATGCATCACAGAAATCCAAATCAAAACCTCAATGAGATATCACCTCACACCAGTCAGAATGGCTAAAATTAACAAGTCAAGAAAAGACAAATGTTGGTGGGGTTGCAGAGAAAGGGGAACCCTCCTACACTGTTGGTGGGAATGCAAGCTGGTGCAGCCACTCTGGAAAACAGTAGGAAGCTTCCTTAAAAAATTGAAAATAGAGCTACCATATGATCCATCAATTGCACTACTGGGTATTTACCCCAAAGATACAAATGTAGGGATCCGAAGGGGTACGTGCACCCCAATGTTTATAGCAGCAATGTCCACAATAGCCAAAGTGTGGAAAGAGCCAAGATGTCCATCGACAGATAAATGGATAAAGAAGCTGTGGCATATATATATATATATATATATATATATATATATATATATATATACACAATGGAATATTATGCGACCATCAAAAGGAATGAAATCTTGCCATTTGCAACGACATGGATGCAACTGTAGGGTATTATGCTGAGCGAAATAAGTCAATCAGAGTAAAACATGTATCATATGACCTCACTGATATGAGGAATTCTTAGTCTCAGGAAACAAACTGAGGGTTGCTGCAGTGGTGGGGAGTGGGAAGGATGGGGTGCCTGGGTGATGGACATTGGAGGGTATGTGCTATGGTGAGCACTATGAATTGTGTAAGACTGTTGAATCACAGATCTATACCTCTGAAATGAATAATACATTATATGTTAAAAAAAAAGAAGATGGCAGGAGGGGAAGAATGAAGGGGGGTAAATCAGAGGGGGAGATGAACCATGAGAGACTATGGACTCTGAAAAACAAACAGGGTTCTAGAGGGGAAGGAGGTGGGAGGATGGGTTAGCCTGGTGATGGGTGTTAAGGAGGGCACACACTGCATGGAGCACTGGGTGTTATATGCAAACAATGAATCATGGAACACTACATCAAAAACTAATGATGTAATTATGGTGATTAACATAACATAATAAAAAAAATACATTTGCCATGTAGGTTTAGCATTTTAACATAGCTAACGTTTATGATATCAGTTAGCAGCCTAAGTCATTTTTAATGTAAAGCAATTTATCCCAAGACCATTTATTAAATAGTCTATCCCTTTGTCATTGGTTTTGGGTTTGTTTAGTATTTATCCTACTTGGAGTGCACTGTGAATTTTAGGACCTGTAGACTGAAGTATTCATCAATTTGGAAACATTTTAAACCACTGTTTCTTTAAATGTTTTCTCTGTTCTATTTCTTTCACTTTGCCTTCTGATACTCCAATTATAATAGGGTAGATCATTTGATATTTTCCCACATGTCATTGAGGCTCTGCTTATTTTAATTTTTTTTCCTTTTTTTTACTCTGACCCTTTCTTCTGCCATTTCCAATTGGTTATTATACCCATCAGTTAATTTTCTTATTTTAGATATTCTGCTGATCAGTTATAAAAATTTTTTTTCCTGTGAGATTCCATCTCCCCAATCCCTTAATGCATGAAGACCATAATGACCTTTAATTCTTTGAATATGTTTATAATAGCTTCTTTAAAGGCCTCCTTTACTATCCAAACATCTGGGTCACTTTGGAGTCTTTTTCTATTGAATACATTTTTTTTCATGGTTCTTTGGCATATTTTTCTTCTTTGCACATTTAGTAATTTTTAATTACATAATGAACATGTATTTATGCAAAAAGGAGTGTGCATTATGTTATCTTCTTTTAAAAAGTGTTGAATTTTGTTTTGTCAAGCTGTTACTTTACTAGTAGCCTGTTTTGATAGCACTGAGGAGTGATTTTATGCTTTTTTAGGGTAAGCATAGAGTAGTTCTTATTCTGTTATGTGGTCCTTACTCTAAGAACTTATCTTTCTGACACCTCAGTAGGTGTGGTGTGGATGGATCAAATTTACTTTGAGTTTTTTTGGGGGGTAGGGTGAGAGAGGGCCAAGTCCTTTATTTGTTAGAATATTGCACATACTATATCTATTTAGTGATTTTAAATTTAGTTTAGCATTTCACCACGTACTTTTAACTTCTCCTTTCAATGTATAAGATAGTAGTATTTGCCTAATGTCTCTTTTATCAACCAAATTCAATTTCTAAGACTTCTAAAGGATAATATGGGATACTCTTTATTTTAAAATGTACATGAGGAGCACCTGGGTGGCTCAGTCAAACATCCAACTCTTGATTTTTGGCTCAGGTCATGATCTCGGGGTTGTGAAATTGAGCCTTCACGTCGGGCTCTGCGCTGAGCATGAAGCCTGCTTATGGTTCTTTCTCTCTCTCTCTCCCTCTGTCCTTAACCCCCACTCCCATGCTTTCTCTCAAAAAAAAAAAATTTAAAAAATTAAAAATTGCACATTATGATTCAACAACTATACTGTTCCAATTATACGTTTTTATTCACATTTAGATGATTATTTCTTATATCTTTTGTAATCTAAGTTATTTAAAACTATGCTTGAGTTTACCCTAGAGTAATACTTTCAGAGTGAGTCTGTCATAGAGTTTTTGCAGTCTTTCGTGTCTAATTCCTTATACAAGTTACTTAAGTTCTCCTGGCATTAGTTTTCAAACCAATAAGATGGGCATGAAGTAGTTGTAAATCAAATATGAGATCAAGGGGTGCCTGTGTGGCTCAGCCGGTTAAGCGGCTGACTTCGGCTCAGGTCATGATCCCAGGGTCCTGGGATCGAGTCCCACATCAGACTCCCTGCTCAGCGGGGAGTCTGTCTCTCCCGTTCCTCCTGCTTTTGCTTGCTCACTCTCTCTCTCTGTCAAATAAATAAATGAAATCTTTAAAAAAAATATGAGATCAAGTAGAAGAGCACCTGCTACGTTATATGTGTTCAATATAGGTAAGCTGTTATCAACACAATTTTAAATTTATTAAATTATCATTTTAAAGATAGTCAGAAGCATGATCACTAGAGGAAATTTTTTATTTGGAAGCCTTTACCACTTAGAAAAATAAGTCATAGGCTAAAATACCAACAATAGCTTTTGTATTTTAAGAACATCTTCTAAATCCTATATATTTAAGGCATGCTAGATGATTACTAAAGTTTTCATTGTTTTCTTTTTTAAGAAATTTGTTTCATTTTGTTTTTCTAAAAGAAGTTTCTCTTATGGACTTCATACCATCACAAATAACACTGATCATAAGAGACTCTTAATCATAGACTCTTAATCATAAGAGGGTTGCTGGAGGGGAGGGACGTGGAGGGATGGGGTAACTGGGTGATGGACACTGGGAAGGGTATGTGTTGTAATGAGCACTGGGTATTATATAAGACTGATGACTCACAGACCTGTACCCCTGAGACAAATAATACATTATATGTTAATTAACTAAATTTAAATAAAAATAAAAAAATGAATAACACTGATCAATAATTTTACATGTAGCTTAGTTATATATTTTGATGTTTAATGAAAGCCAAATCAATAACAATATCCTGCCAAATTCTCCTACCAAATCTATGACATACCATACCATATTTTCATGATATCCATACAAGGAAAATGAAAAATGAATTTTGTGGCTGATGGGTGACCTAGATTATTAATCCTAACTTCTCTAGTCTCTCAACAGTTCCATATACATCTTGTCCTCTGATAATACCAATTTTGTCAACATTATTTACCTGGTGGAGTAAGCTAAACCTTTGTTCCTGAAGGTGCTGAGTCCTTGCTGCTCCTGTATTGAATTGGTTGCCAAAACTGATCTTTATCACTGGATATGGGATTGCTAAGTGGCATTACAGTCAATCTTTGGGTTTCCAGACATATTTCTCATTAATCAGATTTAACAAGCAACCCAGTTTCTTTCCTTAGTAATTGGGACTAATCACCCCACCTGATAGAGTAACCCCTTGCTTGCCTATTGATTCAGTGTCATGGGGAGTCTAAAGCTGGTCAGGAGAAAATTTACACTTGAAAATGGACTGCCAAAACTTTAATGTTCAGTTTTAGTAATTGTAAGCAAGAATTCCATGTATTATCAGAGTGATAATTTTTTAAAAGGCCACTTATGTCAGGCCCATCTATAAAGCAGATCATGATTTCACCATTCCTGATAACGGGTCATAGTCTCCTCCTTGTGAGGTCTGTGGCGTACATGAAGATGACCTTCAATGATCCCTGTTTTGTGGCATTCATAGTCTTGGATGACTGCTTGAGTATGAGAGCGACCTGTGACTTGAGTCTAAGCAATAGACTACAGCAAAAATTATGCAATATTGCTCTTATGTTATGTAAAATGCCATCTTGCATTTAGATTCTCTCCAGAGATCCTCTGTACTGACTTGATGAAGAAAGCACCCTAGCAAGGAAACCTGTGTGGAAGAGAACTATAGATGACCTCTAGAAATTGTGGATGGCTTTTAAGAGTTGAGGGTGTCCCCCAAGACCTGAAGATGACCTCTCGGAACTAAGGGCATCATCTAGATGAAAGTCAGCAAGAAGCCCGGTCCTCAGTTCTACAGACAGAAGTAAATGAATTTTGCCAACACCCTGAGTGAACTTGAATGTAGATTCTTCCCCAGTTGAGCCTCAAGATGATAGCGCATCCTGGGCAACACCCTTACTGCAGCCTTCTGAGACACTGATCAGAGGTCCTGAACCATGTCTTGACTCTTGACACACATGAATTGGGTTGTTTAAAGCTGATACGTTTGTGGTCATTAGTCACGATCAACAGAAAACTAATATAAGGCCCTAGGAACAGGTAGATTTTTTCATAAATGACAAGATAGTAAATATTCTTTGGCTCTGGAGAGAATATGGTCTTTCTCACAACTACTGAACTTCACTGTTGTGGCCAGAAAAAAACACAAACAATATGTAATTGAGTGGGTGTGGCTATATCTCAGTAAAACCGTATTTTTATGCCAAAACTGGTGGCAGTCTTGATTGGACAACTGGCATTAGACTGGTGACAATGGAGCTCACATTATGTTTAATTCTTAAATCTCATCATCTAGTACAATAATGCCATTGACATCAGAGAGCTCAATTAAACTGTGCCATCAAAACCTATAGTACTTACCAGGGAGCTTTAAAAGTATGATGTTGTTCTCCTTGCCAATAAATTTCATGATGGTGAAAGAATGTTCCTTAGACCATCCAATAATTATGGTCAAACAGGTTGGCTATGATAGAGCTGCTGTATCATGCCCATATACACAAGCATTTTTATTTCTTCTACAATATGACTAAGAAATGTTGGCATTGCAGATTCTAGGATCCCTTTTAATTCAGGCTTCCATTAGCCCAATAGCTGTTAGAGCCACTCCTCTGAATCCTGGGTGAAGTAGAAACACATCATTTTATTTCACCTTAATCTGATACCCTTTGAATCTTTCTCTACAGGTACTTCCCAGGTACCTACTACCCAAGTTCCCACATTATTGTAATTCCTTTGTTCTGTGGTATATCTTCTCAGGGCAGAACTTGCATTAATTAATCATTCATATATCAATTTCCAACTGCATTTCATATGCGAAACACTTTCAGATTTTATAACATTTCCCATTCCCTCTGAGTAGTTGCCTTTCTTCCCAGATTTGGCACTTTTTTGTTGAGAACTTTCAGCATCTAAATATAATTTATTTGTCAACTATTCTCATCGTGTCCTCAACCATGATTTTCTTTCTTTTGAATTTAAAACCCTTGAAAATATTTCAACTATTTCAATTTTTAAATTTTAAACATTTAAAAATACTTTTAATTTAAATAGGTGTATCTATAGATTATACATTTTAAAATTTAGAAGAGGAAACAAAGTATTATTTATTTTTTGGATGATTATTATTAAAGGTAGATGTAATTTTTCTTTTTTTGGAAGATTTTATTTATTTATTTGACAGAGAGAAATAGTGAGAGAGGGAACACAAGCAGGGGGAGTGGGAGAGGGAGAAGCAGGCTTCCCGCAGAGCAGGGAGCCCAATGTCGGACTCGATCCCAGGACCCTGGGATCATGACCTGAGCCAAAGGCAGACACGGAACTACTGAGCCACCCAGGTGCCCCTAGATGTAATTTTTCAAGCAACATTTTGTCCTGTACTGATACACACCTAATTCATTATTTTACAGATATTATTGGTTACATTTTTACATCTGGTATTTCATTGGAAATATACTTAACAGCTTCAAATACAAATTTTATTTCTTTCCACAAGCGTTCTATGAGGAGGTTTTTAATGATATTCTTTTTTTAATTTACATAATTTTACTGAATTTCTACAATAGCCTTACAAGGAATAAAACATTTAAAGTTGCGGGGGGAAGCTGATATTCTATTTTATAGATAAATTAATTGAGATTCAAAATGCAGTAACTGATGGAGGCTAGAATATATATAGTTTTTCTCTAGCTCCCGAGTTATTCCCTTTTTTTATTATTCTGTCTTACCAGTGTGTGTGTGTATGTGTGTGTGTATGCATGTGTGTGTGTTTCAATACTTCTGATAAAAAGCCTTACCTAAAATTCCAATTATCTTATAAGACAAAATTGTACCCAAAAGCAACATTAATGACTATATTCATTTTTCTTGTTTCTAAGTAGTAACACCTGGTGCTTGAACTTTATCCCTTCTAATATTTCCTGGATCTAAACCTCTCTCTCAGAGGTTATTAAAAGAGTTGAAATTAGTGTGTTTGTATAACTGGACATTCATTTTGAATATTGGTTTACTCTGCCATGCCGATATATGATGATGATGTTTCACTTGCTGGTTTTGTAATAATGGAAAGTTGATTCTTTAAATTTACTCATTTACTTAAAAATATTTCCCTTTTCTTTTTTCTTTTTGTTTTTTTAAATAATGAAATATTAACTTTAGGTGTAGAACTTTCAAGGTTAAATAGATATGTAATATTGTGTTTTATTGTCTGAGAATTTTTGCTTACTTTTTAATCTTTGATATTGTTTACATAATAATTTGTAATAATAACTTCATAGTTTTAAAATTGAAATGACATGTGCTTCATACAAAATACTTAAGCAATGTAAGGAAGGAATAAAATAGCAAACTTTTGACCAGAAATATTTTTACAAGCTAAAATACATATTTTGCTAATGGAAACTTAATATGAAAGAGAAGCCTGCAGTGTCACTAAATTTTACGGCTAAAACAAATAGTTGTTTTTTCACTTACACAACAGTATCTTTCACTACACTCAGGTCTTGCCCAAGAATTATGTATTGGTAATTCCTTTATCTGATATTACAGAAATGTTTTTTAAATTATTCCCTCAAAACAAAAGCTAACTTATTCAAGAGAAAAAGGAAACTCCTTGCAAATTTATTTTTTCATTTTAGTTCTACTCTTACGTAGTGACATTAAAGATATAATAATAAGGCATACCTGGGTAGCTCAGTTGGTTAAGTATCCGACTCTTGCTTTCAGCTCATGTCATGATCTCAGGGTCCTAGGATCAAGCCCCCTCACCCCCCAAGGGCTCTGCGTTCAGCAGGGAGTCTGTTTGAGATTCTCCTTTTCCTCTGCCCCTCCCTCCTCCCTGCACACCCTCTTTCTCTGAAATAAACAAATCTTTAAAAAAAAGATATAATAATGATGCTGGGACTTATCTTAGGGAACTTTGTTTGAAATAAATGCATCATACCTGTTTAAAGGAGTTTTTAGAGGCTCCTTGGTGGTGCAGTCAGTTAAACAACAAACTCTTGGTTTTGGCTCAAGTCCTGATCTCAGGTTCAGGAGATGAGCTCTGTGTCAGGCTCCTTGCTCAGTGCGGAATCTGCTTAAAACATTCCCTTCCATCTCTGCATCTCTGGCCCCACTCACGTGCACTCTCTCTTTCTCTCTCAAATAAATAAATCTTAAAAAAAAAAGGATTTTTTAAAAGTATTTTCTAGTGTATCCTTTAGTATTTTCACAGTGTACATAAGTGCACTATCAGAGAATGCAAAAGAGTTATTTGGGTTATAGCAGTTATGTATGCATTTTTTTCTCCTGAGCTCTGGAAGCTATTTGAAATTCAACAATAGCAATTCACAAAAACATTTACTAACTACCCTATGTGTGCCAGGCACTCTGTCAGGTTTGGGGATATAAAGTCCTTTACCGAAAGTATATTTTTGTGTTCTATGAAACAAACAAGAAAACCATGACAAATTAAGATTAGTACTTGGCCAAGGCCATTTTCTCATAGAATATTCTCACTCATTTATTCAACAAATAATTGAACTCCTACAGTATTCTACATGTCAAAGAAGGATGTAAACTACACTGGGTAATTAGCGTGTCAGGGTAAACCATGACCCCCCAAACAACGAGAATTAAAGGAAGTCTTTCTGAAAGAAGTAATATTTAAACTGATCTCTGAAGAAATATTCACGAGAATGTCAATGTGATATGAAGGTTTTAGGTAAAGAGAAATATATGTGTGAAGGCTGTAGAAGAAAGAGGTATGACATACTGAAACTACTTAGCATGTTTAGAATTACAGCTTTAGCTGTTACTGGGTCATTCAGTTCCCGTCCCAGATGCACCAAAGAATTGGAGACCCAAGACCAGAATGGGGAGATAGAGTTCATAGAGTAGGTAAGTTGAGGACACTTTCAAGAGTGAAAGCAGGCCACTGCTGGAGCAAAAGTGGCAATGGTACCAAGAAGCTCCAGCTTCATCCTTTTAAGCCTGCTTTGTGTACATGTAAATTTGTCTTTGATTGATATTTTTGATTGACAGCTGGTAGTTATATAATACTGACCTCTGTGCATGCACCTACCCATGATGCAGTCTGTTATAATTGTATTTATGTATTGTATATTTATGAGTGTCTAATGAGCTTTTGCTGTGACCTTACCAGCTGCACCATTTGTGCCCATGCTCAGCTCTCAGCAGTCCTCTGGTGGTCTTTGAGCCAGCTCTGTGGCTAGGTCTTTCTTATTCTGTTAACCCTTAAAGATGGCTCTGAAGATGTGGCTGTTGACCCTTGGAGTGGCTCCAGGGGTGTGGCCAAAATCTGCTCTCTCTCTTCTCCCTCATGCCTAACTGCCTAAAATAGCTGATGGGTACTAAAAGTTGAAGAAAACATCAAATCATTAGGCATTTATAACCTACAATATGTGATTTGAACCATGGAGGCATTGAAGGCTGGAACTTGGTTGACAATGGGCACAATTTATGATGTAAGAGCTTTAAATCGGCACATAGGTTGGGGGTCTTCACGTGAAAACAGAGGAGTAATTGTTACCTTTTACAGCTTTTTTTTTTTAAGTTAATTCACAATCTAATCTTCTAGAAATAACTGTTTCCTGGTGCAAGAGTTATTTCCACCGATACCAATACTGTTTAGCACAAAAATTAGAAAGTATGCTTTATCTCCGCATTGTTTGGTACAGGAAAAGTAAGTGATGTTCAGCCCTGAACTATTTAGCATAGGAACAGGAAAGCTTATCGGTCAATTCTGAGCAATTAAGATAAGAAATGAACATGAAAGCTAAATAAAGCCACAAAAAAAGACACTAGTGCCTTTGGCAAAAGCAATTTCATTACAGGGGTGGTTGGAAAGTTAGATTCCAATGGATTGAGGAGTATTCGGAGGGTCAGGAATTAAGATAATGAGTGCAGACAACATTTTCAAGACCTATGGTTGCGAAAGGAAATAGAAAGGAATAGCTATGGCTTGAGTAGTTTGTGAGATCAAGAAAATTTTTTAATTGTATTGTTTTGTATATCACAGGTTGGTGAAATCTTTAGCATGTTTAAATTCTGATAGGAAGAAATCATATTGCCCTTTTAAAATTGCATTTCTTGGAACTTGAAGCCTTATGTTGTTGGGCCACAATAAAGATAAAAAATATAGTGTCAGATCCTAACATTTGAGATACTCTTAGATTGGAAAGAGATTATAAAGTTTATTTAGGCTGAAGACAAAAATTAGACAATACCAGAAATAATACAATGTCAGATTTTTACTTTATATTTATGGGAAACATTATAAAGATATAATCTCTATTTCCTATAATTTTAAAGTCTCATTTGTTAAACTAATAAGGTTGGATATGAGATGGAAAGATTCAATAATAAACTGTAGTTTAAGAATCCTAAGTATTCTGATGTGGAAACTCCTTTTTTAAATCCTGAGTCAAAGGTCAAGGTCAAGAAGTTCTACTCAAGCCCGGTATCAGGAAATGATTTATGAGAAAATGTGCAAGCACTGTGACAGTGACTTAATAGGGAGAAAATCAGGTCAAACCAAGATAACCATTTTTCTGACAGATAAACCAACCTTCAAGAAAAATAACTAGTTTTCAGATTTAATATGGAGAAATTCAGAGAATTAGAACTTTTAGGAAAAAAGCTGGGAGTGAATAAGAACTCTGAAAAAATAGTTTGGAGCCTAGTTTCTAGCTCTCTGTTCTTTTGATTCATCCTTTTAAATTGCTTTCAAGTTCTTCAGGAAAAGCCCACCTCTGTATTACAGTCAAGATGTGTTAGTATACCTTGATTATGGAAAAGATGGTGCTTCCTTGTGAGTAATTAGCTCCAAATAAATATTGTCAAATTCTATGCCCTGTTTGATTTGCTGTCTGTGGTCTCACCAAACTCTAAAACTGTATTACTGTATTTCTTTCACTATTTCCTCTATCATGTCCACCACAACTTGAGTGACTTGTAGGTAAACTACTACACTAAATTCTTTTCTTGCTAACATTTCCCAGGCTATGGAAATCTTAGTGAGCTATAAAACTTTCTGCCCTAAGTATGGTATTTGACTTGTAGGAAATTAAGATAAGGATCTGAATGTAGTCTTTATCCCCAACCCCCTTTAAGCCTATCTGGAGCCATTCCACAAGGCTGTCTCTAGTATCTTGATTTTAGGACCCTACTCATGCAGTCTGGTACAAGACCAGAAACATCAGGATCTCAGTGGAGCGGTCTTGATCTATTTGGCAATCTGCACTCCTGACTTTATTCTCCATAATTACCTGTAACCCAATAATGATATGTTCATTCTAGATTTAAAAGTCCATCCTGCAGGGCATTTTGTGACTTTTCTGTTCAATGTGTTTGTTAACATGTAGAAGGGTGTTCTTGCCAACATATGCCCGAGCCTAAATTCCTAAAATATATGCTGGGAAATGACCATATTCTGGGGTTGTAATAAGCAAACTTGTGAAAGGCAAACATACGGTACAGGAAAATTTCTATTAATTTTAAATATTTAAATATTTAAAGGAAAACTGATGAAAATAACCATATTGTGTAGACAAATATTGTAGATAGCAGAGAACACACCTAATTTTAATGGGTTTAGATTTGTAAACTTGTCTGCAGTTCTTTTGGTGTTTTATGTGCACAAACATGTCTTCTGGAAATAATAGCAGTTATATATGTACTTTTTGGTCTAACTTTAATGGGCTTTATTTCTTTTTTCCCTTGTTTACATTACATTGGAAAGACCTTCCAGAAAAATGTTGAATGGAGGTAGTACTAAAGAATTTCGTTTTCAGTCTCAAGGAAGAAAGGTTTCCATTAAATATGTTTGATATATGAGTGAATTAGGTGGTTTTATATGATTGAAATGTGTTCCTTAATTAGGTACAACTTACTTGTGATGCATTATCCACTATATATTTGATACACTTATTTTTCTTACTTTTTTTTTTTATAGAGAGAGAATGGAAAGGAGAACGGGAAAGGCAGAGGGAGAGGGAGAAAGAATCTTTTTTTTTATTTTTTTATTGTTATGTTAATCACCATATATTACATAATTTGTTTTGGTGTACTGTTCCATGATTCATTGTTTGTTCATAACACCCAGTGCTCCATGCAGAATGTGCCCTCCTCAATACCCATCACCAGGCTAACCCATCCCCCCACCCTCCTCCCCTCCAGAAACCTCAGTTTGTTTTTCAGAGTCCATCATCTCTCCTGGTTCATCTCCCCCTTGACTTACTCCCCTTCATTCTTCCTCTCCTGCTATCTTCTTCTTTTTCTTTTTTCTTAAAATATGTTGCGTTATTTGTTTCAGAAGTACAGATCTGTGATTCAACAGTCTTACACAATTCACAGTGCTCACCGTAGCACATATCTTCCCCAATGTCTATCACCCAGCCACCCCATCCCTCCCATCCCCGACCACTCCAGCAACCCTCAGTTTGTTCCTGAGATTAAGAATTCCTCATATCAGTGAGGTCATATGATACATGTCTTTCTCTGATTGACTTATTTCACTCAGCATAACACCCTCCAGTTCCATCCACGTCGTTGCAAATGGCAAGATCTCATTCCTTTTGATGGCTGCATAATATTCCATTGTGTATATATACCACATCTTCTTTATCCATTCATCTGTCGATGGACATCTTGGCTCTTTCCACAGTTTGGCTATTGTGGACATTGCTGCTATAAACATTGGGGTGCACGTACCCCTTCGGGTCCCTACATTTGTATCTTTGGGGTAAACACCCAGAAGTTCAATTGCTGGATTGAATGGTAGCTTTAATTTCAACTGTTTGAGGAACCTCCATACTGTCTTCCAGAGTGGTTGCACCAGCTTGCATTCCCACCAACAGTGTAGGAGGGTTCCCCTTTCTCCACATCCCCGCCAACATCTGTTGTTCCCTGACTTGTTAATTTTAGCCATTCTGACGGGTGTGAGGTGGTATCTCATTGAGGTTTTGATTTGGATTTGAGGGAGAAAGAATCTTAAGCAGACTCCAACAGTGTGGAGCACAATGCAGGGCTTGATCTCATGACCCTAAGATCATGACCTGAGCCCAAATCAAGAATCCGATGCTTAATCAACTGAACCACCCAGGACCCTCATATTTACATATATTTTTTACATACATTTTTATATTTAGTTGCTAGTATTTTGCTTAGGATTTTTGCAAATATATTTAGAAGAGAGAATGGCCATTAATTTTCTTTCCATGTAACCTCCTTTCCAAGTTTTGTTTCCATGTTATATTTGCCTCATTAAATGAGTTGGAGGAAAGGTTTTCTTTTTCTGTTTTCTGACAACTTTTAAGAAAGGCTTTTTCTTTTTTCTTTCTTCCTTTCCGACTGCCCCCCTCAGTTTTGTATTGATTTTACTGTCATGTGTAGTTTTGTTTTATCGTGGATGGATAGTGAATGTTGAATCTTTGTTTTGATGTCTTTAACACATTTCTGAAAACTCTTGGCTATTGTCTTCAGATGGCTTTTGCCCTATCATGGCTCTCCTGTTTTTAAGACTACAATTATTTATACGAAAACAATGAATCATGGATCACTACATCAAAAACTAATGATGTATTGTATGGTGACTAACATAACATAATAAAATAAAATAAAATTAAAAAAAGAAAAAAAAGACTACAATTATATATTATAATCCCTTACCATGTTTCATTTGTTTCAGAAACTATTGTTTTTATCTTTTTTATCTCAATATTTTAGTTTCAATATTTCCTACTTATTTTTCAGCTTCTGTTTGCCTCACCTGCATGCATTCTGCAAGTTCAGTTCCTCTATCAAAATTTTAAGTTAAATTATTATATTTCTACATGATTTTTTTCATATAACCTAATACTCTTGAAACACTCCAGATTGTCATCTATATTAAAATATAGTAATGACCGTTATTTTCACATCTATAATTGTGATACTTCCTTTCAGAGATACATCTGTAGCACCTCCGAGCCTGTTTCTATTATCGTTTTTCTCCCTAGGTCTAGTTTATTTATAGATCTGCTTTTTTCACCTTAATGTCAAGCACTACACACATGCACAAGAAATCAGAGTTTCTATGAGGTTACCTTTTTCTAAAGGTTTTTATTTTTGACTGTTTGCTGACATTTAGATTGGTACATCACCTTAATGCACTCAGAGACTTCACTAATTCAGGCCTAGGTTTCTGTCTTTGTATTATCTTGTCAAGTTCCATTTCCCTTGCCTCCTAGGATAGAGCCCTTCAGGGAGTTCAACTGAGACCCTGTGTATTTACCGGAGTCTAGTAAAGTGCTCGTCCTTGAATTCAAATTTTTATCTTTCAAACTCTATTTACCTTCTCAATCTCCAATAAGTCATTTTCTGCCTGTCTAGCAGTGCTTAAGAATCACAAATACCTCTGGGGAAAAGTGGTGCCCAATGACAGCCTTTCCCAAACTTCCCTCCTTTATGGCCCCTCATTTGTTTCTCAAGTTCTGGCTACCTTTGGAGCCCATAAAATTCCAATATCCACCTTTTCCTCCAAGCCCCACGATACTTTTTCTTAGGTTCTTACCCTATGCTGCTTATAATTAGTAAATACCTTTAGAGGGAAAGAAAAAACAGTATAGAATTTTGAGCTGATTTCCGTGAGTTTTTCTTTATTCTAAGATCTTAGTCTTTCAAGTCCTGGTTGTCTTAGCAGCTATTATTAAATTCATGTAGTTGTTTTGATATTATATGTAACATTTTTTTCTGGTGAGGGGTTTAGTCAGCTACAAGTTATTGCCCTGTAATTGGAAGCAGAATTCTCCATACTTTCTGTTTTGAAATAAGCTATTTTAGTATTATTGTTAAATATCTAATTCATTTTCATTTTTAAATTGTTATAAGGACTTAATTAGCACAGCATCAGAATATTTGATTGGGTCTTCTGGGCCTATCATGCATATACTGAGAGCCTTCTCCTTAATATGGAGTATGATATTTTAAAGACTTCATTGTTATGATATTAATAGATTTAGTAGCCAAACTTAAGTATCATGAATTTTTCAAAATTTTAAAGTTTATCACATATACATTCATATATATGGTTAAAATATTTGTTAGTACTGAGCTGCTACATTTTGTAATTTTTTTTAATTGGTTGGGCATGGAATATGAAACAACAATTTACTTTTAAATTTATTGCCAATTTTTTTTTTTACAAACCATGTTTCATAATTTCTCATCATGAAAATCACCTACTTCTGTAAAGGAACATTTACTATAACCTCACAGGAATCATAATTTAGAATAGTATAATTAGATGATCTACCTCAATTTCAAATGTATTAAGTAACATTTTATTAGTAATCAATTTTAGAAGAGGCATGTTAGTAATTTACTGTTTCTGTTACTTTTTCAGGTTTTTAGCTTAATGTCCTACTAAATATAGATAACCTATCTTTTAAATCATTTGAAAACTAGAAAAAAAGATAACCAACAATTCATTTATTGCTTCCTAGAGCAAATTATTTCACCCAAAATGGATTTTTCTGACTTACATTAATAATGATTAACATAAGGAGACATGCATTGATTTGCCCTATAAAACTCTAAAACTCTGTGTGTTGTTTTGGACAATTCATAGCACTTTATAAACACCATCTTTTTGTGTGTGATTTGTAGGCTGACAGCAACTAGCCATTCATTGACACCTCAAAGTGATATGGACTCCAGTAGCTCTGAAGAATTCTATCAGGCTGTTCACCATGCTGAGCAAACCTTCAGAAAAATGGAAAGTTACTTGAAACAGCAGCAACTCTGTGATGTTATTCTGATTGTCGGGAACCGAAAGATACCTGCACACAGGTATAGTAACCTGTCTTTATTGGATATAGAAGTGACAGTCTGGTATGTAGAATACAAAATGTTCAATGATTAGAGAATTAAGAACCTATTTTTTGTGGTACGATAAAACTTTGTTAATGGGCACTGGGATTTGAATTTCATATACTCTTCACATGTAACGGAATACATTTATCCTTTGATTTTTCCCACCAATAGAAATATAGTATCTGTTCTTAGCTTGTGGGCTGTGCAATAGGCAGCAGGCCAGACTTGGTCCATGGGCCATAGTTTGCTGATCCCTGTGTTAAAGAACTCAAGATTTCAAGCCTTTGATTCATGGAAGAAAGAAAGGAGTTCAAATGCAATTTGAAATATTTTGACTTTGATATTTTGTTATGAATTTCCAGATATTTTATAATATATATGATATGTGTGATACGTTAGTATAAAAAATATTGTTTGTTTCCATATGTTTATTCATTCAGTAATTGTTATGCTCTCAAATGTTGTCAGGCTCAGAGATTAGATAATCAAAAATCTACTGTGAATGAAAGTTAAGATTCTCCAATAAGAACATCAAGAATAACTTGATATTCCATCTATTAACACATGTCATCTTTCATAGTACTATGATTTAACTGCAAAAAAAAGATGATGCATACAAGTAAATTTGCAGAATTTTAAATCATAATATAAATGTATTCTACTAAGCTTTGTCAAATAATCATAGCTAAGTCTATTTATAGTAGTTGAGAATCCACATTTTTAAGGGAGCTTGAGTTATTTTTCTTTTACTCTTTATTTCTTTTGGGAGGAGAATTATAATGCCATTTTAAGTAATCTCTTTTAATAAATAAAGCAAATATAAATACTTCAAAAATAAAACTTCCTCTACTTAGGGTTCATACATAGTCCATTTTATGTGAATCATAATTGCACTAAGTGGAAATCCATTTTAACTAAAGAGAACGTACCTAGGATCTGAAATGAGATCTATGTTTCTGCCAAAGTTAAAAGGAAATTAGGTTATCTTGGGTATATATTATTTGTTTCAACTAGGAAATTCAAGGTATTTCACGTTGACATTTTTATTTTGCATTTATTAATTTTTAAAAAAATTATAACATACTAATATTATTCTTAAGGTCCAATATATTTGAAAGCTAATGTACTTTTAAACATTCCTTATATATTTGTGATTTATAATTCTAAGTTACATGAACTGAACATCCAATTATTTTGTGCATTGATTTCTTATCAGCTTTACTAATGAAAATTAATTAAATTTGATGTTGTTTATTTTTACTTGTTTCTCTATTTTTTATTTTGAAATGTAATTGGGAAAATAATTTAATTTCGATACTTATTTTATTATTTTAAATAGTTGAATAAATAGGCAAATAGCCTTAGACTACCTTGATGTATGTTGTTTGATACTATTAATGCTAATGAATTTAGAAGAGGCATAAGTTACCAACATATAAAAAATATTTTCAATGTACTCCTCTTTCCTATACTTTTAATTTAAATTTCATTATTTAGATAATATATATACATCTAAGTGCTGACTATTAAAAACATTCCTGAAGAATTAAGCTGTATTTCTACTATGATAGCAATATTAAAATGTGAAAGTGAATTTGATACACTGGGAATGCATAGGAAGAGAACATTTAACATTGAATAACTAATGTAGGTTTGGTAGGGTTCAAAATATCAGCTAACTCTGGCAACAATTCAAATAATATACTATTCACACGCATTTTCAAATATTTCTATGACAATGCATTATTATCGGCAAGAAAGCCATTAAAAATAGTCATTATTATTGAGATATTCAATGTTGTAATATGTGTGGCAAATATGCAAATTATCCTGAACTATCATCTAAATAACATCTAGATAAAAATTCTATTGTAAGAAGTATTCTTAATTTGAAAATGTAACTAAATTTACTTTATTTAACTTATAAATTCATTAAATAATTATATATATTATATATGTGTGTGTATGTGTTTAAGACAGAGGGAATCAATCAACTCAAAAGTATATTAGCACATCAAATGCTCATTAATATTTTAAAAGTGGTGTTTCGTGTAATTTACAGTCTTTTATAGCCTTATATTGGTAGTAATTTAATATTTCTCATTTAATATTTCTCACTTGAAGCATTTTTAACCAACATACTGAGCAATTATATTAATCATATTCTACATTGTTTTCTTTGTTACTCTTTTTATCTATCATTAATATTATTTTCTAAATAATGTAATTATAAGTTATTTTATAATAATCCAGATGACTAAGAAATAAAATTGCTTGTTGGTTTAGATTATTCTAAAACATCAGAGTAATTATTACTTTTGTACATATTACTCTGAACATTTAAATATTTTATATAGTTAGCAGATATTAAAGCAAGTAATTATTGTCAACCATTTATATTTTCCTTAAATGTGACAAGAAAAATTTTAGCCTAAGGCTATCTGCTAAATTAATGCAAATAAGGGTTTATACTTATTTTATACCATGAGTTAAGACTTTAGTACTCTCTATTTTATAAATAATTTATATAGTTATGATTCTAAGTTAGACATACATTAACAAATATGTGGGAAAACATTTATGGGGCACCAGAAAAAGGCAAATGCTGTTTTTAGACTGCACATACGTTGCACATCCTTATTTACACTTTTGTACAGTAAAATAATAGTAATTAATGCAGGATTAGTTCTTTGCTCTGAACAAATAATAACCTTAGCTATAGTACCGAAGGAATGGATTTTGAAGTTATTTTGTTGTATATTGATTAGCACAGATGAGTATTGCCTCAGGGCAAAATATATATGATGTTACAATCTTTAGCACTGGAACATGAGGCTATTATAATAATTTCAAATAATGAAAAAAGAAACAACTTACACTAAGATCTACTGCTCCTTCAGGAAGGACACTGAAAGCTAATCTTATAAGCACAGTCACTAAATACTAAATAGTCATGTATATTGAATTTATTATTATCTCATCATTCAAAATTTTCAAATCAATCCCCACTTAAGTTAATAGATTATGACTGTTAAAGGGCTCTCCATAAAACCCTTTGTTTTTGTTCTGGTTATATTGTATATATGTTTTTAACCTGATATAAGTAACAACTATCAATGTATTTATGAAATGCCATGTTTATGTAGATACGTTTGATTACTGCTATGCATATCTTTAAGTAAATTAGTTCTAAAAAGCTAATAATACTTAAGATGACACACTAATACATTTTTGGCATGGAAAATAATCAAAATTCTGAATTCATCTGTGCTTTAAGTTTTCAGGGAAATTCTAAAATAAATATAAGCTTCTCATAAATGGCCCAGAATAATTGATTAGCAACAAGTGAACCAAGAAACTAAATATAAATCCCTGAGTACTAAATATAGAGAATTTTTTGCTAGATAGCTCCCTGTGATCAGGGATGCCAGATGCTAAAAATTAGACTGACAAGATCAATATTAATAATTGGACAGCCAAATTTTCTTTCCTTTTCTTTTTTTTAAGATTTTACTTATTTATTTGTCAGAGAGAGAGAGCACACAGGGGGAGCGGCAGGCAATGGGAGAAGCAGGTTCCCCATGAGCACGGAGCCTGATGCAGGACTCTATCCGAGGACCCTGGGATCATGTCCTGAGCCGAAGGCAGACGCTTTAACCGACTGAGCCACACAGGCATCCCTGGATAGCCAAATTTTCTTTCTTTCTTTTTTTTTTAAATGAGCTATTTTTTTTTTAAAGAGTGTATTTATTTATTTATTTGTCAGAGGGAGAGAGAGAGAGAGAGAGAGAGCACAAGCAGGGAAAGCGGCAGGCAGAAGAAGAAGCAGACTCCTTGCTGAGCAGGGAGCCCGATGTGGGACTCTAACCCAGGACTCTGGGATCATGACCTGAGCTGAAGGCAGTTGCTTAACCAACTGAGCCAACTAGGTGTCCCGCCAAGTTATCAATGTTAGGAGAATTAAGGGGTTTTCAGGGCCTACTTTGTTAAAACGTACAGGTGTAGAATGAAATATCGTTTAGCCTGTGAAAGTCTTTTCCCTTTCTAGTCATTATTAGGAGTAAGTGCATTAGACAGAAATAAATGAGAAAATCTTAAATAGCTAACATTCTCTGAGTTGGAAATAATATTATTTATAATTTTATGTGCATGGAAACAGTGTGGAAGGGTATAAAACATACTGTCAATAAAGCCTATTCCTGGGAGATGGGAGTAAGCAGAATAAAGAGGAGTTAGCATTTTTTTAATGTATAAATATATATATTCTTTAACTCTTTAGAGTGGCCATGCAATAATTCATGATCAAATAAAGGTTTAAGTGAAAAATAAAATGGTGATATGTGATGGAGACAGATATAATCCTGCTCTGTAGACCAAAACCCTGGGCATTTCATTTAACATCATATTCTGTTTTCATTTTTGTCTATGTTTGATAATAGATTTAGTTATTTCAAGAATATATATACCATAAATATATACATCATATATATATGATATATATGATTTTAGTGTTTTTTACCGAGCACTAGTATCATAAAAATAGTTGAAGCTAAAAGTGGCAATTGAAATGATTTTATTTAGAAACACTTAGGGGCGCCTGGGTGGCTGTCTTTTAGGTGTCTGCCTTTGGCTCTGATCATGATCTCAGGGTCCTGGGATCAAGCCCCAAATCAGGCTCCCTGTTCAGTATAAACCATACTAGTAAAGCTAAGTATACAGTCAAATTCAGAATAATTTAAAACTCAAGTCATGTGTTAATCACTTAACTTTAATATAGAGATTAGAAAAAAGAAGACAAAAGTTTTAAAAATAATCATTGCTACATAATTAGTTAATGGATGTACAGTATACAAAGAGGTAAATTGTGACATCAAGACAAAATATGCAGGGAGTAAAAAAGTAGTTTTTGTATGTGGTTGAAATTAAGTTGTTATCAGCTTAAAATATTTATAGTTATATTTATAAGCTGTTTTATGTAAGCTTCTTGGTAACCACAGCACAAAAACCTAAAGTACATATACAAAAGAAAAAAGGGAAAGCATAACATCATAGAGAATTATTAATTCACAAACAAGGATAGCAAAAGATGAATAAAGGAACAAGGGAACTACAAAACAGCCAGAAAACAATTAGATGGTATTGTAAATCCTTACCTATCAATAATTACTCTAAATATAACTGGATTAAATTGTCCAATCAAAAGGTACAGTGTGACTGACTGGAGTCAAAAATAAGACCCAACTATATGCTGCTTACGAGAGACTCACTTCAGCTTTAAGGGCACATGTAGTCTCAAAAAGGAAGGAATGGAAAAAGATATTCCAAGCAGATGGAACCAAAAAGAGAGCAAGTGTAGCTATAATTTTTATCAGACAAGATAGAATTTAAGGCATAATGGTAGCAAGAAACAAAGACGGTCGTTATATAATGATAAAGGAATCAATTCACCAACAGGATACAACAATTATAAATATATTGTGGTAAACATTTTTCAACATATATGTGTATCAAATCATATTTTATACCTTAAATAAATGATATGTGTTAATAATATCTCAATAAAACTGGGAAAGGGGGCGATAAGAGAAGCTGAAAAACTTTTGTTTCACTTTTTTTCCCATCATGTAGGTATCACTTTAATGTCCTCCCTATACTTACTACTGATATTCAGCAGTACATGAAGCATATTTCCTTGCATAAAACAAATGTATATCAAACATATATGCCTTGGTCTATTCCCTGTTGGTGATGCAAAAGGATTATAAAACATGACACTATTCCACATGAAGTTTGCAATAATCTTGAGGAGGAAAGAATAACCTGTAGGAAAATTAAGGAAATTGTAATAGTTATCATATATTATATTATAACTGCAATGGAAATATATAGTTTTGATTCCAAATGCAAGAGATAATCAAATAAGGAAATGAGCATTTTTTCAGAGAGATTGTGTTTGAGGTCAGCCTAATGGAAAAGAACAAGTGTGCTATTTTAGATAGTGAGAATAATATGGAAAAATAGAGAAATAAAGAATTTGTGAAAATTATGAGATACTGGCTTAGTTAAAGTGGAGTCATTTGTATTGGAAATACTGGGAAATTAAGCTGTAAAAGTAGGACAAAAATAATTATGACAGATTTTGAAAACCAGTAGAGAAATTTGGATTTGAAGTCATGTATAATTAGAAGTTCATGTAGGTTCCTGAAGAGGGGAGTAGCATAATTAAGTCAATAATAAAAGTAACAGTCCTAATTTTAGTTAACATTCACTGTGTTGGCAGTTCTGTAGAAGTAATATATTAACAGCTACAATAGACTGCCTATCATAATTTACAAAGATAACTCTGAAAAATGGGACCACTTTAGAAAGTGTACGAAAAATGGGCACAGCAAAAGCTAGTTAATGGTCTAGGAAGCTGTTAGAGTTAATCCAGGCATGAAATGAGTACTATATAAATATAGAGAAAGAGATGAACTGAGAAATATTTTGGAGAACCGTGTCATTAGTAAGTATTCCTGGAAGTAGAGCTGGAGACTGGAATTCAAGTATGCGTGGTTTATTTAAAGAGCATTTTCAGAAGAAGGGAGAGGATAGGGCAGAGGAAGGAGCAAATGAAAGATGCAGCTGTCAGCTGGAGCCTTGGTTCATCTTTAACTCCCAAGAAGCTCTGGAGCATGACTTGCTGCAGAGTTAGTCATACTCTGAGCAAAAAGACAGCATCTTACACTCTGCTTTTATTATTAATTGCCACTGGGCCCTCTCACAGGTGACAGTAGGGGGAGGTTGTGGAGGTCAGGGGATGAGGTAAGAAGAGCCGGACACATAAACTCCCAAGGAGGCAGCTCCTATTGGGCCAAGTGTGAATCTAGGAAAGGGGTAACTGGGACAAGTTAGATGCCCCACTGGCACCAGGGACGTAGTTGTGCCTCATAAAGAGGGTCTGGCCAGAGTAACCACAAAGCCCAATACCAAAAGAAAGATGGATTTTATATCATTTTTGATATAGGCAATGAAAGAGAAGGAGACAAATAATGACTTCATAATATCTGCTCTAAAAGTTCACTTATTGGTGGTGCACAAGTTAGTAACAGAGAAGTAAAAATGAAAAAAGAATCTCACAAGGAAGATTCTGAATTTAGTTCGGAGCATCCTGAAATACTAGCTGGTGAGCAGTTTCTGTAGGCATCTGAGATACATGGCAAGGTTTAAAACCACCATAATGGTAATAATTAAGGCCATGTTCAAGGATGATTCTGAAACAGGGAGTGTTAAGGCAAAAATTTAGAGGTCTGAGAAAAAACCTAGGGTAATGACAGGGTCAAGAAGTAAGAGTAGAGAGAGAAGTCAATGAATCAGAGGTAAGCTGAGATAAGAAAGTCTATACTGCCTTAGCTAAAAAAGGGATTTTAAGAAGAGGAGGAGGTCAACAATGTCAAACACCACCAATAAATTGGAGTAGAGCTAGAAAAGTTTAATAGATTTGGAAGGAAATAAATTTGTGATGACCTCAATGAGAGATTTTCCAGAATGGCTGCATGCATTCACATATTTATGGGTTTTCTTCTCTTGCTTCCTTTGCATTAATAGAATTTATATATGTGCATATAAAGATATTACTTTCTGTTATGCATTAAATCCCTCCTCCAAAATGTAATTCCCATCTCATATGTCACTTAATCTAAATGCAGTATAAACTTGTTTTCACTTCTGTTACTGAATGAAAGAATATAACATATTTTGTATGTTATATTTGATTGAGAAGATTTCATGTAATTAAAATTGAATTCTACAGGTCATATATTTTCCTCTATATGGATGTGACCCTGTTACAAATAAAACCTTTCTGTGTGTAAGATTAAACTGGTTAACTTTATATCAATATACTTCTTGTGCCCTAGGAATGATATACATCTCCCTGGTTCATGACAGCTTATTTTCATAGCATATAATGTTATATTTAGTTCTTTTGATAAAACTGTTTTGACATGATATATCTAATTGGTATGTAATAAATATTTGAAGATATCTGTGTCTTCATTATTTTGTCAGATTTTGAGAATATAAAGAAATAACATGTTTAGTTAGAAATGGCTCAATTAAATGTGTAACAAATTGCTAACTTTAAGTATTTTGAACATGTTTCCACCTTAGGCATTCAAATTAATAGGGTAGCTAAAATCATGGATCCCATAAAGTACTCTTTAAATGCATAAAGTATATGTTGAAGGATTTTTTTTTTTCAGTTAAAAGAAATGTCTCTCTTTGTTGAAGTTAGCTTTTACCATGTCCTTCACTTATATAGAAATAAGACATAAAGCAGATAAAATTACAAAATAAGTAATTGAAAAAGAGTATCTCCTGATTTGAAAACTTTTAGATAACAATGCCCTGTGTTGACCTTTATGCCTCTCTTTTCCCTTACAATGTTCTTAGAAGAAAAGTGCATCTTGTGGCCCCTAGGTGACACAGTTGGCTAAGCATCTGCTCTTGGTTCAGCTCAGGTCCTGATCTCAGGGTTGTGAGATTGAACCCCATGTCGGGCTCTGCACTCAGTGTGGCATCTGCTTGGGACTCTCTCTCCCTCTCCCTCTGCCCCTCCCCCTGCATGCTCTCTTTTGCTGTCTAAAATAAATAAATAAATAAATAAATAAATAAATCTTTATACAAAAAGGAAAGAAAACTGAATCTGAAGTTTACTGTTGTTTAGCTTACAGATGTAAGCATCACATATGGTTAATTTAACATATCCTCCATCACTTTTTAAGCATTTCCTTACTTTCTAGAACAGAAGATGTTCAAGGCTCATCTTGTGCTTTCCCTGTTTCAGCCCTGTGGTCTGTTCTTTTTCCAAGGATCTCTTAATGTACATACACAGGAACAAACAGTATTTCTATTTTTTTTTTATTAAGAACTGTAAATTCACACTGATATGTCTGATTTCAGTCCAGTGTCATAGGATTCATTTTAGTCTTCATTTCCATATTTGTAACTCCATTTTCCATCAATGAGTAACCTTTCACTGATTATCTTTAAGAATGTACTAATCCGGGCGCCTGGGTGGCTCAGTTGGTTAAGCGACTGCCTTCGGCTCAGGTCATGATCCTGGAGTCCCGGGATCGAGTCCCACATTGGGCTCCCTGCTCAGCAGGGAGTCTGCTTCTCCCTCCGACCCTCTTCCCTCTCGTGCTCTCTCTCATTCTCTCTCTCTCAAATAAATAAATAAAATCTAGAAAAAAAAAAGAATGTACTAATTTCCTCTAATCTATTTTAAACAGAAGGAAATATCAAAATTTCTAATTTAAACAACTATGAAAAACATACCTCAACCACAATGCATTTTTTATAGTTCTCTATTTCTTTGGAATCAGAATATATTGTCAAAATTTTTACTCAATGTCCTTGAAATTTATATTTCCACTTGGGATTTTAAAGATTTTATTTATTTATTTGTTTATTTTAGAGAGAGTGAAAGACCACAAGTGGGGGAAGGGAGAAGGATACAGAGACTCCTCAGTGAGCACAGAGCCCAATGTCTGCTCGATCCCATGACCTGAGCTGAAATCAAAGTTGGACACCCAAACCACTGAGCCACCCAGGCACCCCTCCACTTAGGATTTTTTTTTTTTTAAGATTTTATTTATTTGACAGAGACACAGTGAGAGAGGGAATACAAGCAGGAGGAGTAGAAGAGGGAGAAGCAGGCTTCCTGCAGAGCAGGACGCCCAATGCGGGACTCGATCCCAGGACCCTGGGATCATGACCTGAGCTGAAGGCAGACGCTTAACGACTGAGCCACCCACATGCCCCATCCACTTAGGATTTTAAAGTACATGAAAAATCTTCACTCCCCTTAAAATCACAATAAATCTTCAGAAGATGAAATATTTATACCTTTTCTTTAAATCTATCAGAAACCTGTGGCATAAAGAAGAAAAAAAAAATTAAATCATGAGAAACAAGAAAATGAGAATGACACTCCCCTCTTAGCCTCAACTTTTCTTTTTCTTTTTTTTACAATGACCATTATACAGCTGAAAATTGCAATACAGGGGGAAAACAGAAGACTGTAATTCATTGTCATGAGTAAAATCAGTCAGTGGAAACCAACCTAGAAATGATCCAGGTGTTAAAATTATCAGTAAAGGGCATTAAACAACTATGAAAAGTAATTTAAAATATCTATAGGAAAAGAAGAACATAATGAATAAAGCAGGGGGGATATTAAGATAGATTTGGAAAAAATCAAGTCACTAAAATTCATTTACAGTAAAACACAGAGTAGAAGAAAGATAGAGAGAAAATGAACTAAGACCCAACAACCTGTGAGGCACTGTCAATTATTGAAACATATATGTAATTAGAGTCCTAGAAAGAGAGTGAATTGGGTGGAAAAAATGGGAATTATTTGCAGGAAACTTTCTAAATTTGATCAAAAAATGTCCATCCACTGCTCTAGGAACCTCAGACAACTATAATCAGAGTAAATACCACGTAACCACACCTAGGCATATCATTGTCTACTGCTAAAATCCTAAGATAAAGAGTGAAAAAAAGTAACAACAATTAGATACAAAGGACATAGTAAATCAGGAAAACAATTAGAAGAATGAAAGCTGATTTTCTATTAGAAGCATTAGAGCCTAGATCATAATCTAGATCATACCTAGTCCCAAAGGCTAGAATTCTTTATCAAGTGAAAATAACTTTTCAAGATATTTTCAATGCAGCTAAATAAAGACCTTTTTAGATAAATGAAAATTGGGAGAATTTATTGTCATCAGACCCGCAGTACAAGAAATACTAAAGAAATTTCTCCTGGTTGAAGGTTATGGATACCAGGTAGAAGTCTACTCTTCAGAAATGAAGAGAGCCCCAGAAAAGGTGAAGAAAGGGATAAATATAAAATAAATTTTTAATTTCGCTTATATGATTCTTCTTTTAAAAAATTATTGATTGACCAGTATTGGATAAGCAGAATTATGCTGTTGTAAGGCTCTTACAATATTCATGAAGTAGTATAATTTTATTTGATGATACTGTTATTATTAGTTAAAGATCAATATCATAATCACTAGACAGAGTCAGCAAACTTCTGTGCAGGGGCGAAACCTGGTGTGAAGCTTCTTTTGTAGAGATCACGAGCTAAAAGTTATTTTTGCATTTTTAATCAATTGAACATTTTTTGAAAGAGAAATATATGACAGACTATATATATGACTCTCAATGCCTAAAATATGTAATATCTGCCTCTTTATAGAAAAAAATATTTTGATTCCCTACTAAAGAACAACCACTTTAAAAAAAATACATTCATCTATACTTGTAGTTATAAAGATGTAGTTAAAATGTTAATGAATGAGATTTTTTGAAAAAAGACAATGAAAAGATTCACCCAAAAGAACAGATAGAGAATATATATGTAGAATTAAAGCCACACATAATTTTATACACATTAATATACATCAATACATTTTAGAACTGAGATTAAATGGGTAAATTTTAAAAAATATGAAATGCAGAAGTTGATAATGAAGAAATAGAGCACAAAAATAAGCTTTGTAGTTTATTAAATAATTAAAATGAGATCATGTCACCTTTTCTCATAATAGTCAAACCAAGATATTTTTTCAGGTAAGTTCTGGAACATCTTAAGGGAAAAATTCATTGCTTTCTTCTATAAATCATTATACAAAATTAAAAAGAGTTGAAGCTGCCACCTCATTTTATGAAGCTATGTAATATTAACTCAAAAGTCAGATAAGAATGGGAGCCTGGGTGGCTCAGTCATTAAGCGTCTGCCTTCAGCTCAGGTCATGATCCCAGGGTCCTGGGAACGAGTCCCACATCGGGCTCCCTGCTCTGCTTCTCCCTCTCCCACTCTCTCTGCTTGTGTTCCTTCTCTTGCTGTGTCTTTCTCTGTCAAATAAATAAATAAAATCTTAAAAAAATAAAAGATAAGAAAATACAACAAAAGAAAATTATAGGTCATCTCTCTTGTGACTATAAATAGAAAATCTTAAAGATAATTTTGATTGAGATAAAGGCCTTTTATGAATTTTAACACCTATATATTATAACAGTGGTTAGCAAAGCTAGAAATAAAGAGGTCTTTCTGACATGGTAAAGGTTACATACCAATACATTCAGCAAGTATCTTACTAAAAGGAGAATCTTTAGATGTGTTTCTTTGAAGATAAAAACACAAATTTTCTCCCTCGGAACAGTGACTGTTCAACACACCGCTGGAACACTGGAGGTCCTGTATGAAGTTTAAAGAAAAGAAAAAGAAAATGAGTTATAGAAAATAAACAAGAATAAGACAAAATGAGATTATTTGCAGGTGATATAATCATCTACCAAAAAAAAAAAAAATAGAGTCAAAAGAACTAGTAAGATAAATCAGTAAATGTGTCAGATAAAAGATGGATTTATGAGTTTCAGAATTTTAAACCAACAAAAACCAACAAAAAATAGAATTTTTTAAAAAGTTACTACACATAATGCCAACATGAACCTGTAAAGTATGAAGAAATCAACCAAGAATATACAAGAAGACAACTTTAGGGAAAACTTTAAAATTTGAATAGAAAGCAGACAGGATATCCTGAAAACATGGAGAGATATTTTGTATTTTTGTGTTGGAATACTTTATATTATAAATATACCAACGATCACCAAAAACAAAATCAGAAATTCAGTGCATTTTGAATTAAAATTCCATTTAACTTATTCAAAGAACTTAACAAACTTATTTTAAACTCTATATGAAGAATTAAACTTCACTAATAGTTAAATAAAAATAAAGATGGAGGACTTGCCTCATATGATTATAAAAACATATTTAGACTCACAGTATAAAAAGAATAAAATATTGTTACAAGAACAGGCAAATAAGCAAAAAACAATAGAAATCTCAGAGACAGATGAGTATACATTCAGGAAGGAAATTCTCAATATAGATGTGCCATTAATTCAGTAGGGAAGAATCAGAGTCTTTAGTAGGTAGTGTGGTAAAAAGTGAGTATATAGACAGAAATAAAATTGGATTCCTATCCAAGAGGATGGAAGAACTAAATGTGAGAGAAAAAAATATGTATTTAAAATGATAGAAGAATGTTCTGTGACCAAAGGTGGAACAAAATTTCCTAACTCAGTTTTGAAAAGTACAATCTATAAGGCAATAAACAGATTGATAGATGATAGATAGATACAGAGAAAAATAGATGATAGGTAGGTAGATAGAGTACCTCTATACTGCATTCTTTTTTTTTTAAAGATTTTTTTATTTATTCTAGAGAGAGAGAGAGCGAGCAAGAAGGGTGGGAGGAGCAGAGTCTTAAGCAGACTCCACACTGAGTGTGGAAAATGACACAGGGCTCCATCTCACGACCCTGAGATCATGACCTGAGCTGAAACCAAGAATCAGACGCTTAACCAACTGAGCCACCCAGGTGCCCCTATACTGCATTCTTATTGACAGTATTTGCTGCTTTAAATTCATGACCTAAATTAAACCCTATGACTCTTTCAGGCTTGTTCTGAGCTCAGTCTCTGACTATTTTGCTGCCATGTTTACAAGTGATGTTTGTGAAGCCAAGCAAGAGGAGATCAAGATGGAAGGCATAGACCCCAATGCCCTCTGGGACCTTGTCCAATTTGCATATACAGGTACAGTAAAAGAATTATAGCTTCATGTTGATGTCTTGTGAATTTTAGAATTTGAGTATAAAATTTAAAGCTTAAAAAGTGTTTGGTTTGTATCTTTTACTTTTCCAGTTGAAAGATTATCTAACAGGGAAAAATCAGACTACCTTTTCATTTGTCATGGAATCACAAATGTATATATGTATACATATACCCTATTCCCTTCTACAAAGATCATAATAAGCTTATAAAAATAGTCAATGGAATGAGCTTGGGAGACAAGCAAAGAGGTTATTAATTATCAAATAAAATTTTTTAATGTCCATTCTGAGAGCATTAGGAAGGGAAATAGATTCTCATTTTCTTTCCTTTTAGAAAGTATGGGTTGAAATAACTCTTTTCTCCTTAAAATAAAATGTATTATTTTAATATTAAAATATTCACAGAACATTTAATGTGGACTTGCCAAACTTAGCTGAAAAGGACAATGAAGATACTTAGTTATGGAAATGACTATTTTTTGAGGCTTCTTCTTCCTGATCTACTATGTTGACATTTTCTAATGGCCTTTGCAATATGTTATATTTGGTGCATTCCAATAAGTTTGCCAATTTAGCAAACATTTGTTGAATGTTTCTCAGTGTGCAAGTATCAGCTATATCTCTGGAGAATAAACTAATGAATAAGATGTCTTAGCCTTCCAGAAGCTCATAGTCCAAGTGGAGAAGAATTAGATGAAGGAATAAATATTGATATAATGTGACACATTAAGAGAGTTAGAAGGCATAAAACCTGCTGTTCAAAGCATTATCAGGACTCATATTCATTTAAAACATTTTAATAGTTTTCAAGATTATTGTGGTAAGGGGAGGCATTATAATAAAATCTTGTGATAGAAGTCAAGGTAGATGGTATAAATTGAAGTAGTATATATATATATATGTATATAGTATAAATGACATGTGGCTCATTTTGCCTGAACTCGCAATCATGGTATGAAATAAGAAAAAAGGCAGGCTAGGGCCCGATTATCAAAACAGCAGGACCCCAGCTTTAAGGAGCTGTGTTTTTGCAGCGTACCTGGTTGCTGGGAAACATGAGATGGCATTGTGAAGATCAGCCACTAGAACCGAAATGCTGTGGGACTAGTGGGAATCTGTCTTCCTGAAGGAGGATTTGGCTTCTCATAGAAGGGAGTTTGCTAATATAACACTCAATCAGTAAATTAAGCCTCTTTGAAAAGAAAAATGCTCATTCATCTCAAAAGAGCAATGTGATGGACAGACGTACACATTTCCCAGCCTCAGTTATTTTTAACTTTTTTTCATTTTTTTAAAGATTTGTTTATTTATTTACTTATTTTATTTTAAAGATTTTATGTATATATTTGACAGAGAGAGACACAGTGAGAGAGGGAACACAAGCAGGGGGAGTAGGAGAGGGAGAAGCAGGCCTCCCGCTGAGCAGGGAGCCCGATACAGGGCTTGATCCCAGGACCCTGGGATCATGACCTGAGCCGAAGGCAGACGCTTAATGACTGAGCCACCCAGGCGTCCCTATTTGTTTATTTTAAAGAGAGAGAGAGTGTGCATGGGCAAGCATGAGTCCCCATGCAGGGAGGAGCAGCAGAGGGAATGGGGGAGAGAACCTCAAGCTGACTCTGCACTGAGCGTGGAGGCCTACCGAGCTAGATCTCACAACTCTGAGATCATGACCTGAGCCAAAATCAAGAGTCAGGCACTTAACTGACTGAGCCACTCAGGCGCCCCTGCCTCAGTTATTTTTAAATTATATTTTGTCCAAGCAAATATTGCATAGGGCAAAGAGAGTAAGCGAGTAAACAAGTATGTATTCAAGGCTGTTGCAATAGGGGAGAGAGACGAAACTGTCTTTATTTAATTCTGCTGAAACAAAGAGAGGGAGAGATTTTTTAAGTGCTAGAATGAGAGAACACAGACCATCTGTGTTTGCCATTTGGCTTTACCTAAGGAAAAGTAAACTTTTTCCTATCATTGTGACATAATGTAGTTTTACAATTTAGAGCAAGGCACCCACTCAAATTATACTTCTATTCTCCCACAAAAACTGAGAGATGAGGGTACTATCATCCTTGAAGCTGACATTTCAAAGAGAATGCTTCTGGGTCCTTGAGAACAAGATTCCTGGGTTGTAAAACTGGCACAAAGGCTTTAAAAATTACTTACATCTCAAAGGGGTAGAGAAAGAATTTATAAGTACAAGTTTTCTGAAGTAAATGCTCTGAGAAAAGGGAGACCAAAGATCTAAAATTCAAAAGTAGCCTGTTTATATCTTAGTCAAGCTGAAGGACCATTAAAACCCTCTTAGTCGATTGCAATCTGCATACAACCTGAAAGAGTAACATATAGGATCTTTGGCCTCCCAGCCAAGAGATAACAAACATAACCACATTATTGTTTCCTTGAAAGGGAAGAATCATGAAGCTTACATTTTAGGGATCCTTCTAGCAACAGAAAGGCATAAATCCAACCCTTACAGTCTCCATGGCCTGGCAACTTTGCATTTCTCTTGTTCAAAACTAGGTCAAAAGATACCCATCATCACGCAGCATAAAGTTGGAAGGTGTTTCAAAGCTCCCTGCTGAGTGTAATGACCCAGATTTGCTCAGTTTAAGGAGGGTAGACAGGATACAAAGTGGCCTTTCAGTTGCTACTGCTACTTTGGCCTTTGGAGCAACATCGTAGCTCCCTGGTGGTTGATAAATTTCTAATTGTTAGTTTATAGAAATACTAGATGAGCAAATAATTTGCAAGCTAATATTGGGAGAATTTGGGGCATAAGATAAAATACCTTGTCTTTTGATATATATATATACATGTATATATATATATGTGTATATATATATATATACACACACACATATATATATGTATTTAACAAAATATAACAATAGAAGAGATGAAATGAGCAATGACAGAAAGGGGTAATAGGATATATCTGTGCATGTGTCCATTTCGGTAGTATGTTAGCTAGTCTCTGAGACTTTTCTTGGTAGTAGGTTAAAAATAAATGCATCCCAGAAGAGGGAAAAAATGAATGAGCAGTACAGACACATAAAGGGTCAGCTATTTGGTAATATTTCCTTAAATTTTGAGGTATGGGGGCTTTTGAGAAATTAAGGAGGATCAACTCTGTAAAGAATTGATAGTTAACTATTAGCTGTAGAAGTAAAGTGTTCAGCAGAGATACATAAGTTTGCTTTAAAATGATTCAAACAGATAAAATTTCCATGCGATCTCAAAAGTCTGTTAGGTTTGAAAGAACCATATGTAGCTAATTTATGTCATTAATGTAGAAATTAAAGAAGAGAATGAAAGCATAATGTAGCTTGCAATAAATTTTTGCCTAAGATAAACTTCAGTGATTATAGGGTTTAATAATCTTTGATTTGAAGAACGAGGAATTATCCCTTAAATAATTTCAGGTAGTAAAATTTGCACATGGTCAGTCATGGGAGACATCTTTCCTGTCTACCTCTTTTCTCCTACTGTAGCAAATTAGAATAAGAAGTGGCACCAGGGGCCTGGTAGAGCTTCTGTAAGAACGAAGGCAAGTATATATAGATTTATTTCTCTGGTAACTAGGAAGAGTGACCTGGGTACCCAGGAGGTGACGGCAGTGGCGGTAATAGCTCAAAGGGAATATGAATATTTTTAAAGGAAAAACATGTAACAATAAAAAGGCTAATACTAGCAATATATAAGATAGGATAAAGAAACCAGTAAGGTCTTTGTGTTGACAAAATTAAATAGTTTTAGAAGCATAAAGGATAGGGGTGCCTGGGTGGCTCAGTCGTTAAGCATCTGCCTTCGGCTCAGGTCATGATCCCAGGGTCCTGGGATCGAGCCCCGCGTCCGGCTCCCTGCTCCGCGGGAAGCCTGCTTCTCCCTCTCCTACTGCCCCTGCTTGTGTTCCCTCTCTTGCTGTGTCTCTCTCTGTCAAATAAATAAATAAAATCTTAAAAAAAAAGCATAAAGGATTAAGATACAATAATAAAAGTGATGTCTAATTATTACAGTATCAAAATTAGCTTCTTAAAATAAAAGGCACCATTAGGTCAATTTTTTTTCACACATTTTCATAGCTCAGGAGTGGAAAGGAAATGAAAATTTACACTAATGTTAGAAATAATTGTATATCTAATATGAGATTCATATCAATTTTCTAAGTTCTTGATTAGCTGTTTAAGTAGTTTCAAAATTTCTTTTTAAAACTTTTCATTGGATTTTCTTTATGGTTTTAGCCAAGAAATCTGAGTATGATCTTAGCTATTCATAGAAAGCAATAGGTGCAAAATCAATAGTGCATGTTATAAAATAGTGCCCTTTTATTATTGGTGCCTTACATTTAAAATTTGAATTCTTAGTTATAATCCAAAGGATACATACTTATAAGACTGTATATCAGTTTTTCATAATCTAACCATAATTCAGCTAACAGTATTTAAGCACATTGCATGAAGAGAATGACCAATAAGGACTAAGAGATAAAATACAAATTAAGACTCGATGGATACAGGTTATATAACATAAACCTTTAAACAAATTTGATAATGAATAAAATTATTAGAACAGGGCATAGTGAAAAAGCTCTTTACTTTTGTTTTCAAAAGCAGTAAGATCTATGTACCACTTTCCACTTTATGACATTCTCAGTTGTATTGTGTCAAATAACTTAAAAACAGCTTTTTGAATGTTTTTCTACATGTAATGGTGACTCCATTCTGTAATTTTACTCATCTAAAAAAGAGACCTGAGATAGTATTTGTCGAATCTGTAATAAAGCCTGTGATTTGAATCATGAAGTCAAGGCTGTTCTGGAGTAATTCTACAGAACATACTCAAAAGCATAGAATCAGAGGAGAAAATTTAAAAAAACATATGTTTACAGTTTCTCATCATTCTATTTTCATATCACTTAGAAAGTTAGCTATGTATAGAACTATAGAAATTCCATCCCTTACATTATAAATTTTATAGATTAACATTTTTCTTATGGCTAAGTATGTGATGCAAAGCAGAGGCACCAAAACTATTTTTTGAAAATTACATATTTGATATTTCAAATAAGCATTGACAAAATCATCCGAGGCAATTCAGAACTTTATTGGTCTCTTTTAAATTAATATGAGGGGACAGATTTTTTTCCACCATTTAAGGACCTCTGAAGTTCTTTAGGCAGCCCATCAATGAAATAAAGTAACCTGACAAAGATCAATAGTAAGACACTGAATCTATTACTAGAATGAAACATCAGAACACACATTCAATGGCATTTTCTCTACCGAATCAATGTCCTTTTGTAAAGTTACCAGTTATGGTAGAGTTCCTTGGAGTGGCTTGTGACTATTTTGCCCTCAAAATAGTTTGGGTAGCTTAAATCGACATCCATATTGCTGTATAGTGGCTTACTGCAAGTTTGGGTCATGCTTCTTCCCAGTTTTACTGATAGTTCCCTGCAAAAGGCAATTGTACCTTAAGCACATTAATGCCTAATAGTCCTTGCCCTGTAAATGCGCTTGAATGCCTTTCAAGTTTTAGTACATGCCTACTGTGTGCTGTGCCCGATGATGGACTCTGGAAGACAATATATTTAATTACACACATTTTCTGCCTTTAAGGGACTTTCAAGTTTAGGGTATAAAATAACTAACTTTTGTTGTCTTTTTTTGGTCTAAACATACATTTGATAGACACAGTCTAATAATTCTTCTTTAGGGAATGGTATAAAGCAAATTTTGAAGGTTATTACATTGGTTGTGTGTGTGTATGTAAATGAATAAAATATATGTAGATATACACACACACACCACACACACACACACACACACACACACAGACACACACACACACAGACACATATATATTTATATTTATATTTATATTTCAGTATTTCAGTTCTGGCCAAAAACTGATGATTATATTGTGAGAATAATTTAATATATTTGAAAAGGATGCTCTGGAGTTCACTATATTTTACTGTTGCTTTCAGGTTGATAGAAATTTCCTTCTGGTTTATCTTTTACATAGTCCCTACTATCCGGACATACTTGAAAACATACTGTGTTCATTGATGCATAAGGAAATAGAGTTCTAACAAATGTGGGAGATGGGTTTGCAGGGTTACTAGCGAAGTGTCAGGTTCTGTAGAGAACTGATAAGGACACGGTTTAAATAAAGGAAGCTGTCCATCCAGCAGTGGTAATAAGAAGAAAGGTAGAAAATTAAACTGCCAAATGCCAAACCTTTAATCATACTGAAGAGTTAACTTCCTTATTGAAAAAAAAAAGGTTCGTGTGCCACTGAAGTTAATTAAAGTCTTAGTACATGCTAACAAATGTTAAGATAGCTTCTGCTTACTGCCAAACATTTGAATGAAATAAATACACACACACACAGGAACTGAAATGTTTAATGCTCTACTTTAATATTAAAAAAGGATACATCAATATAGTCAGCCTGGATTGAATATTCTAAACTCCCTTCAGAACTTTTTATTGTAACTGAAAGTAAATTATTGTTTCATTTTTATTACTGGTTTAATTCAAGTGGCATGAATTATGCAAGCACATTAACAGAATATTAGTTTTAAAGTAGGAACTTTTACTAGATGGAAAATTTCTGTTCTCAATTTAAGAAATTGAGCTTTTAAAGACCGGCTTTATCAATTATTATTACCCATTAGTTAAAAATATTGATTAAGTAATTTCCATAGGATGCTGAAATAATCTGTATATTCAGGAAGAAAAACAATAAAAATAATAAAAATAAAAATAAATCAGTTCGATATTGCCATCCTACTTCCACCTTTTTATTATTCCAAGAACGCTTATTGGCTCATGTGCGTGTGCGCGTGTAACGATGAACAATATAAGCTAATTTGGGGGAAATTATTGTATCAACATAGATAAAAATTATGTACATTTTCTGAAAATTTTATAACATTTTGTTGTTGTTACTGAACCGCATCTTGGCTTCATGCTATGGGATTTCATCGACAGATTGGAAAAGAAATTGCTATGTGAAACTGAATACTTACTAGCAGTAGAGGAAACGTTGTGTCTCTTCTGCCCTGTAATTCACATTGACCTTCCAGGTCCCCAAGTAAGGGAAATCTCCCAGGTCTCATCTTATAATCAACTTTGCTTTCTTATAAAATCTGCTTGGATGTCATTTTATTGTTACTCACAATTTTATAATTGTTTACATTTTCCTGTGGGTACTAGGAATTGTATAGGGAAACTGTTTACCCGTCCTTTGGGCCCTACATTTTGCTCTGGATCCTAGGAAGGCAGGCGCTAAATCCTGTGTCACCATGGCATGTGTACAGACTACACGCTATGTGTTTTTGTGCATTAATCTCATATTTGACTCTATTTTCTCAGGGTCGCTTCAACTTCACTCTGATCCCAAAATATCTGCACCCTTGATTCTGTTGTACTTGCAGGGTAGTATGTAGAATTTAACATCAGAAACATGTGGAGTTTTCTTTGGCCTTCACCAGGACTAATACTGAACCAAAACTCACTGAGATGTGTCAGCCCAGTATTCATTCAAATTGTTGGGCATTTATTCTAATTGGCATGTACTTATTTCTTACTTCTCAAGTATTTTGATTGTATCCCTTGTGCTCCCCCATTTTATACTTAGAGATCTTGGACAACTTTCTTAGCTTTATAGAGTTTTAATATTATCAACTCTAAGAAAGGAAAATAATAATGTCTAAGTAAATGAACTAATAAAACTATGTGGGTTTAGCATAATGCTGAGCATATTGTAAGCACTCAATTATGATGATTATTTGTACTGGATGTTTTTATAAGTTCCATCAAATCCTTTGCACAATCCATTATAAAAAATGAAATTGGAGACAAAACTGGGGAGGGAATCATCACTTGGTCAACATTTATTAATTTTGAAACTGATTTATTATATGTGTTAGTATTATAGTATGAATTCTAATTCATATATATAATTTGGTATACATTTTTAGTAATACATTTTTTAAACCACTTATTTCTAATTTTACTGCCTTATATATTTTAATTATGTTTTTATCATGTATTACATTCATTATTTTAGCATATTTTATCTCATTCCACACAGTAATATTCTGAGATGGGCAACTAATCAAGTCTTATTGTCAGTTACAAAAATGAAAATACCTTGATATAGAAGGCAACAAAATTCCGTGGATGTGAGAGCATGGTCCAGTTTTCCCAATGGCATTCCAGTGTCCTTTCTGCTAAAGCTGAAGTTATTCAAACTTCTGTCTGATTAATATGAGAGGGAATGCCTCTTATATGTATTTATGTTATTACCACCTTCCATTTTCCTAGTACCAAATGCCATCAAATATATTTTTTCTTACAATTACTTTCCTTTTCCACAAAATCATGAATAACCTGATGAAAGTATGTAGATACTACAAATGGAGAATTATTTGAGATTGATCACAGCAATGTAGCACTGATCATTTTCAGGCTTGGACATTCACAATTTCATAACTTTGCAAATTTAAGTCTAATTTTGTTTTGTTGTTTTTATGTAAATAAGAAGAATTATAAGAAACACTACATGTTTAACGTTTAACATTTTCAGGATGTTTTACACACATCTGTGTTACTTCTGATAACATTCAGCTTTATCATGTAGCTGGGAAAAATGCAGCACCAACTTCACATATGTTTCTGAACAATACAGATCTTTAAAAATACTACTTTAGTTGTGTTTTGACTATTTTTCAATACTTTGCATTTAAATTTTGATAGAGAGGATTCTTTCCACAGATAGTATGTGGTGGAACAAAACAACTAAAAGCAATAAACAAGCAAAAACAAGCAAATAAAACAACTCCAGTCACTGCCCCCTCTGAAGACTTCCGTAAATCACCATTTTGCCTGCTTTGCCATCTTCATTCAGGAGAGGCTTCTCCTTCATGTTGGAGACAGGAAATGCATAAAGAGAACTCTAAGAACTTTGATTTTAAATGCTTTCTCTGCCTCAGATAAAGGATGGTAAGGGCTACCCAGCAGGGAAAACATTTCAGCCAGAAGTGGATGTTATGCTCAAGACATCCTAAAGGAATACCTTGATCTCTGACTACTTTATACTGTGTGCTTGAGCTTTCTTAGACGCATTATAGCCCTATTGTAGTCTTCTTGTATTCCTCCACCAGAGAAAATATTCCGCTAAATGACATTCATGAGAGTCTGATGCCTGTTCCCCCCCGGTCTTTTCATCTTCTCTGGAGAAATGTTTAGGAGTGTGTGTGTGTGGTGGGGAGTTGGGGGGGGGCGGTGGGGAAGTGGGCGGTGGGGGTACTGTAGAATGAAATATCGATAAGGAAAGTCTGGACTAGTAATGGAAGTTCAGTCTTGTGAGAAGAATTGTAAAAATCACTTTAACATATAACATTTTCGTTTCTAATTCATTCAGGTCTACAAAGTGCAAACAGTACTTTGAAATATATGTCATTAATTATTTTCATGTGTTTTCCTGGACTTATATATTCTACTTTCTGATAAATGGGCATTGTAATAGGAAATCTTAAAATTTTTTTGACACATTATTATTTTGCTTATCAAGTTAAGTTAAGGAAAATATATTTAGGACCTCAAACACAAACTTCATTTTTTATATGCATTTAATTTAAATTTGCCTTGTCACAAAATAGCTTCAAAGTAAAATACATTGAGAGGGAAATAAGATATCAATAATATATAAGGTGGTGTTTTGACATATATTAAAGAGTTAACTGTATATTCCTCCAATAACACTCCATAACTATTTTGAGGATAAGAAATATTGATTATGATCATGGGCTGTTAGATGTGAAGATTTCAAGAAAAATATGAATGCTTATAGTCAGAAAATGAAAGTGGTAAATCTCTGAAAATGATCTAAATGATGGCAGAAAAAGAATAAGATAGCATATTAAGCATATTTTTAGAGCCAGAATAGTACTCCAAAGAAAATTATCTGTTAAACAAACAAACGTAAAAACACCCGGCATCTCAGAAACCTGGGAGTACAGAGGAAGTGGGTAGTATGGCTGCTGCCAGGAAAACTCTCAATCTGGGCAGATTGCCAGATGACAACATATCAAAACTGCAGCTTTTTTTATTTCCATATCACAACCAGCCAAGTTAGTGCATAAAATCTTTAAGCATCCCAAGATGGAGTAACTTTGTAGATAACTTCAATTCAACCTAGTTCTATAAGAACATACTTCTTCATAATGTTACTGTAACATCTGTCCATTGAGCAGATATGTTTTCTTATACTTACCCCTTTCAATCTCCCTTCTGTTTTACTGACTAAAGGAGAACAATAAAGGAAGAACAAATATAAAAAGTCATTTACAGAAGCCACAAGACTGATTTGGTCTTAATTTTGTGCCTCAGTATCTATGATGTATAAGGCTTTGAAATTCAAGTAAAGAAGACCTGAAAGAGGCATTCAAGTTCAAATCCACAACACCCCTGGTATGATTTACACCATAAGAGTCTTAAGATTCTGTTTGTATTCATAGAAATTACATACCAATTTGTTGTAGCTTCTCAGGCACCAAGGTAAAGAAAGAAGCATAATCAGTTATAAAATAAAAACAAGGATTTTGCTCAACATAAACACGTTTCTAATATTGAAATCTGAGAAGAATATTTTTGAATATTTGAATATTTGTAAAACACTGTATGACGTACTTCAGACATCTTCACTAACATGCCGAAAATGGATATAACAATGAATTACAGAACTATTTCTTCTGTTGGCTAATTCAAATTCAAATGATATTGCACAGACATACAGATTACTAAAAATTTCATGCATCAAACAGTAAAATATTAAAATCCAGGGATAAAACTCAGTTGGGTTGAAAGTACCTTTAATTTAAAGAGATGAGCATTGGGGCACCTGGATAGCTCAGTCGGTGAAGCGCCAGACTCTTGATTTTGGTTCAGGTCATGATCTCAGGGACATGAGGTCGGGCTCCACGTTGCACATGGAGCCTTCTTGAGATTCTCTCTCTCCCTCTGCATCTGCCCCTCTGCCCCTCTGCCCACCCCCCACCTCCACTCTCTCTCTCTTTTAGAGAGAGAGAGAGAGATCGTAGTTACTGATGCTGAACTCAAAAGAACATGTTCCACCTAAAGGTATCCTAAAATATTAAATTCCGTAATGGCCAAATGAGCATATTTGCGGTATGTTTGATTTACCAGTTGACCAATTATGTTACTTACGGTAGAAGTTTGTATAACTCGGATAACTGTGAGTTGATTCTTTTTATTTTTTATTTTTCTCACAACTAAAATTTCCTTGAGTATTGAGTGACAGCCTCTGTTACACTAAACACTATAGCAAGTACTGGGAGTAGAAAAAAATCTATGTAGTTTATTATGGACAGAGCTACAAGCTATGATATACTGAAAAAAAGGGGTCTACTCTGTGGTGAAAGTCAAGTAAGCCAAACACCTATGAATGAATGAATGTGGGTGAAGTGAATGTTCAGAAAACCTCAAGATTTTTCTCAGCCAACAATTCCTGTTCTTTCCAAATGATAGATATGTGAGAATACTAGATTTAAAACAATTTAGGTAAATGAGAACATTTGGCCTGATACCCATTGGACTTTTTGAAAAACAAGGTGTGCAGGTAGATTTAGAAAAATAATGGCCTTTATTATTACAACTGCCTTTTCACTGGTCCTTGCACAGATATTTCCCTGAATTTTCTAACACTCTGAGATATATTTAGCGCTCAAAAAAACATAAACTGTGCTTTTCTTATGGCTGGAATCCACATAAGACATTGTTTATTAATAAGTTCTAAGTTGATAGGATTTTCCAGGCATAGCTTGTCATTCTGTTTTCTAAAACTGGTTTGCAAACAGGATTTTCTTCCAGGCAGGAGGTGGAGAGAGGGACCAGGGAGCCAGTAATGTGGTGCATATTAGAATAAGGAATAATTTGATGATAGCAAAAGTCCAAAGTGCAATAAAAATCACTTTGTTTTGGTAACTGTTAAAAAGACATGTAAGCCTACTAAAAATAATAAAATGATGTAAACCAAAATTTTCTTAACTCTCCTGCCGTTTTTGAGACACTCAAAAAATGTAGTAATTTGTTGATATAAATAAATGATTAAGTAAATAAATAACCAAGAATATACAAATCTCTCATGCAGAATTCCACATCATTTATGTAATTAAGCTGCCCTCAAGGAAATAGAGCATAACACCCCATTCGTTAAGTGTGGTTATGCATAGGGACCTCCTTCCAGAAAGCAAAGTATGGAAAAAGAGATAAAAGGGTAATTTTACAGTGGAGAAACATGACAAACCCCACCTGTACTGTGGGGTGACCTGATCGTGTGACGGTCAGATGCACAAGCGGTGAAAGAATTCACTCAAGGCAGAGCAAAGGAGATAGAAGTTTACTGAATAATAAGAATAAAAAAGAATAATAAAAAAAGAAATTTACTGAATACATTCTAAGGGAGCAGCGAGCAGGACTGCAAGGGAGAGACTGTCTGAAGGCAGTGGTCGGGGCTTGTAGTTAAGGAAGGAAAGGTGAGGAGGTATGGGAACATACGGAAATTTCCTTTTTGGTATCTGTGTCTGGGTATAAGTAACTCATTGTTCACCTAGGGCTTATGGATATTTTGATGTAGGTCACCTAATGGCCCTGTTTGTATTCAGCCCAGGGGTCACTGTGGGCTCTTTTACCTTACTCAGTTTTCCCTTGTTCAAGTCGGATGCCTAAAAGCGGACATTACATCTATTAAGTGATCAAAGTTAACATCAATAGTGGTAAGTCATGTTGATAGTATGTACCCTTGATATGATGTGATGAAACCAAAGCTCATATCCCAGTGTAATCATAATTAGACAAATCCCAATTGAGGGACATTCTATAAAATATTTAACCGGAACTCCTCAAAACTGTCAGTCATCAAAAACAAGGAAAGTCTGAGAAATTGTCACAACCAAGAGGATCCTAAGGAGGCAAAAATGACTAAATGAAATATGGTATCCTGCCTGGGATCCTGAAACAGAAAAGGGCAATCCATAAAAAATCCAAGTAAATGAGCATAAAGTATGGACTTAGTTAATAATAACATAACAGTATTGGTTCATTAACTTAACATATGTATCATACTAATGTAAGATGTTAATAACTAGAGAAAATAGGTATGTATTTATGAGAAGTCTCTACTATCTTTGCAAGTTTTCTGTAAATTTAAAGTATTTTAGGAAAAAAGTTTTTCTATGAATTAAATATTAATTTTTAATTTTGTTTCAATTCTAGTATGGTAATGATATTTCTCTTTCTTTCTATCTGAAGATAGAAATGGATGGAGAGATAAATTTAATTTACTTTATGGATTTTATAGGCAATTTTTCATCTATCTAGAAAAAATGGATTCTTTTTTAATGTAACTGATTTTATAGATAAAATATAGTTATAAAGCACAGTGGCAATAGGATACCACTTTCCCATTAAAAATACAACAACTTAAATTCACATTCTTCTATAATCTTCACTTTTTCCTCCCCATCCCATTTTACATATTTTCATCCAATACAGTGTAAACTTAAGTATATTCTCTTCTAGAAAATCACTGTAAGTCTATTGATACATATTTGGACTACTCAGTAGCTTTAGTTTTACTTACAGTGACACTATACTTATATGTAGCACGCATTTGGAGGTGCCCTATTCAAAAGGCATTCCCTTCCTGTTCCCAAAGTTGACTCGAATTCTATCAATCTAATTTATATAAGGTCAAAATCAATCATTGGGCTTTTAGCCCATTGGTAATTATTGAGTTAAGCGTGGTCATGTGATATAATTTTTGTCAAGGCAACAAGGAAGAAAGATTTCTGGGAAACTGTTGGTTAAGACTTGTTCACTGATTCAAGAGAGACATGCAGAAAGGACTCATTTCTCTTTCTGTGGTGTTTTCCTCTCTGAATCCGAAGCTTGAAACTGTGGCAGCTGTGAGGGAAACAACAAGGCACTTGAGAAGATGGTTGCTTTCTGATGATGTGTTGAGCCTTTCAGTTAATTTTTTCTGGAGACAACCTTCCTCTGCACTTGTCAAAAGAGATTATAACAATGTCCTTATTATTTAGGAAAGTTTCCTCAGGACTTTCTGTTATTATAGTCACAGGCTTCTCAGGTATCCAAAGTTTCATGTAGGTGTCAGATATTTTTAAGCTAATTTTCTATGGCACCCAAAGTAAAAACATGTAGATTTTCCCTGTTTGCATATCTAAAGCCATTTGTGAACATTATGCCTTAAAAATTAACTTTGAATGTATGTGTAGAATTATTATTTTTTCATTAACAGTATTCATGTCTTCTTTTCAGGTTCAATTTTAAGTCAAATATTTGGCAGATTTTTGCCTTTTTACCATATAAGACTGTCACAGAAATAACCACATTTTATCTATCTATCTATCTATCTATCTATCTATCTATCTACCTATCTATGAAAGCCAGGTTTTATAGATAGATAGATAGATAGATAGCTATAAAGAAAAATATCATGCATGAGGTATCTCAATTTGTGTGCACTCAAGCTAAACACTCACTAATATTCCATTTTTGCCTTCTGACCTTTACAAATGGTTGTTTCATTGGATATATTCCAAGTTGAAAAAAATAGAATATTTTAACTCTTTGAAGCAAACAGTGCTTATTACTTCCAAATTTGCATCCAAAGTTACCATAAGTAACTTGAAAAAATTAGTCTATAGATAACCTGTGAAAATTTAAAAATTTTCTCCTTTTACTTTTTTTTTTTACAGAAAAGGAAGGAGAAGTGCCTGCTAAAATATGATCTAAATTATTATGAAGTGTAATGCTAAATTCAGTATTTGAATTTGGACTATTTGTTTGTAAAAACAAATAACTTACATATCCTTTGGCTTATTACATTGACTTAACATCTCTGAATCACTTTTCAAGGGTTGATCTGGGAGGGTAAAGATACTAACTTATACACACACCCACACACCACTTTATATGTTAGATTTACATTTATAAGATTATTTTAACAATATGTTGATTGGGTATTTTAAACGGTAATAACATATATGAAATTGCCATAAATATAATATGTTCTATATATTGTAAACTCTTAAGAAAAAAATTAACACATAACACACAATTTCTCTAAATTATAATATACTATCTTTGTGATTTTGTTAGTAAAGTTTGAATTAAAGCCCTCAGAAAATATAGGTACTAGTCTGCCCAACTCATCTTTGCTGGCATTTAAGTATTCCTTTTAAAGTCTTTATTAATGAATAATTGACATACAATAAACTGCCTATATATAAGGTGTACAATTTGACTTTTTGACATATGTATACACCCATAAAACCCTTACCATAATCAGAGTAATGAATATATTCATCACCCACTTTTCTGATCCATCTTGTTACCCCTCCTTGCCCCTACTCCATCCTCAGGTACTGATGATCTGATTTATGTCATAATAATGTAAATGCTTAAGGATTTTAATTAAGCTGGGTCATAAGGTTTATTTTTTTGTCTGGTTTCTTTTACACAACATAATTATTTTGCACTCAACATACTTAACCATGATGTTGCATATATCAATAGTTCTTTCCTTTTTATGAGTAGTATTTCATTGTAGCCCACTTATTTGCAGTTTTGTTTTCAACAATTTCAGCTATCCAAGCTAGATGATCCTCCTTCTGACATATTGTATATGTCAGAAGAGAATATACATCAACAGTAAGGTCACGTTAGGTCACAATGCCTACCTCATTCTCCTCACTTCATCTCATCACATAGGCATTTTATCATCTTACATCATCGCAAAAAGAAGGGTGAGTACCAGCAGAGTACAGAGAGACCACATTCACACAACCTTTGTTACAGTATATGGTTATAACTGTTCTATTGTATTATTGGTTATTTTGTTAATCTTTTACTGTGACTAGTTTGTACATTAAACTTTATCATAAGTATGTATGTATAGGAAAAAATAGTATATAAAAGTTAAGTACTACCCACGGTTTCAGGAATCCCCTGGAGTTCTTGGAAAATATCCTCCACAGATAAAGGGAACTACTGTACTACAATTTGTTCATCATTCACTTGTTAATGAACATTTAGGTTGTTTCCAGTGTTTGGCTATTACAAAATAAATCTACTATAAACTTTCATATATAAGGCTTTATATCAACATACTGTTTTATTTTTCTTGGGTTAATACTTAGGAGTGAAATGGCTGAGTCATTTAAGAGGTGAAATTGTAAAATTGTTTTCCAAAATGGATATACCATTTCACATTTCCACCAGCAGTGCTCATGCACCTGTAGTGGTATTTCATTGTGCTTTTAGCTTCCATCCACCTAAACATTAATAATGTTGAGCATTTTTCATCCATGTATCTTCTTTTATGGAACATCTGTTTAGATCATTTGCCCATTAATTTTTTTTCTTGTTATTGAGTTTGAGAGTTCTTTATGTATTCTAGATACAGGTACTTTACCAGACATATGATTTTGCAAACATTTTTTGCCCCAGTCTGTGGTTCATCTTTTTGTCCCTTTAATATTGTCCTTTGCAGTGATTTTTATGAAGTCCAATTTAACAATTTTTTTCTTGTGGATTATGTTTTTGATGTCTTATCTAGAAAATCTTTAACTTAAGGTCACAAAATTTTTCTGTTTTCTTATAGAAGATTTATAGTTTTAGTTTTTACATTTAGGACTATGATCCATTCTGAGTAATCTTTTTTCTTTGATTAGCCCATCACATTTATTATTTTGTGTTCTGTAAGTTAGCTTTTCATGCATAAGGGTTGCTTGACCCCAAACATTTTGCCTCAAGTCTAATATCTTAAAACAATAACCATTTATTTAGTTTACAAGTTTGTGGCTTGTCAATTGGCTGGACTTGGCTGAGAATATTTTCTGGTGTTTTGGAACAAAGCTCAATCATGTACTGGTGCTCAGTTGTCTGTCGTCAATATAACCATCTACCAACAGATATAGTAAATCACTGATGGCTCACAGGACTCAGCACATAGTCATACCAACGGTCATGATTTGTTACGGCAAAAGGATTCAGTGCACAGTCAGGGAAGGGAACTGGGTGAAGCCCCAGAGAAACAAGGCACAAACTTCCAAAAGCTCCATTCCAAATGGAATCACACAGGGCACACTTCATGTCCTCTTCAATGAGATGTGACAAAGCCTGTGAATTGTTGCCAACCAGGGAGTTTCATTAGAGACTCAGTGCCCTGGGTTTTTATGGAGATCTGATCACATAGGCTGCCTCTGCTTAGCATGTGCCAAAATTCAAGACTCCCAGAAGGAAGGCAGGTGTTCAGCATAAGCCATATTGTTTATACAAACACTTTAGGTACAATGAATCATTTGTATTAGTTAATGGTGGGGACCCCTTTGAAATCTAATTTTTCAGACACCAGTCAAGGGCAAATTTTGCTAGCAGGCCTTTTCAAAAATAGTAGGCCAGAGCTACTGTGTTAATTTTTGTGTGTATACTTCCTATTGAAAACAGTTAGTTAACAGGGGCTCCTGGGTGGTTCAGTCAGTTAAGCATCTGCCTTAGGCTCAGGTCAGGATCCCAGGGCCCTGGGATCCAGTCCTGCATCAGCCTCTCTGGTCAGCAGGGAGTCTGCTTCTCCCTCTGCCTGCCTCTCGCCCCTGCTCCTGCGCGCACTCTCCTTCAAATAAATAAATACATAAATAAATCTTAAAAATACAGAAAACAGTTAAAATTAAAGGAAGTTATTCTCCCAATGTTCTGAAATCAAAATAAAATAGAATCTATAAAAGCCATGCCCCATCTGCATTTACCTCTTTTATCTGATTTTCACAGGACCCATGCTAGGAAGCATATGACCATCTTCTTGGCAATCTTACTGAAAGTTTTAGGTAAAATTCCTCTGAAGGTCTGAAATCATGACAATATTTTAAAAGATATAAATGTTATCAAAAGTCGTTATGCAGGGGCACCTGGGTGGCTCAGCCGTTAAGCATCTGCCTTCGGCTCAGGTCATGATCTCAGGGACCTGGGATCGAGCCCTGCGTCGGGCTCCCTGCTCTGCGGGAAGCCTGCTTCTCCGTCTCCCACTCCCCCTGCTTGTGTTCCCTTTCTCACTGTGTCTCTCTCTGTCAAAAAATAAAATCTTAAAAAAAAAGTTGTTATGCTTATGATCAATTATAAATAACAGATTTTAATGTATTCATGTTATCTCCTTTATATTTCATATTTTTATTCTTATAAGCGTAGGTACACATTTCATAAATCATTTAAAATCTATAAAATACAGGTTTCTATAACCTGTAGAATACTTCATTATGGTGCTTACTATAATATTCATAAACCTTAAAATCTATATCAATAGCTGCACTGACATAATTTATCTTAAAATCATTCGAGTTTGTATGAATCTTTCAACTTCAGATGAATATTTTGTTTGACATTATTATTGAATGATAATGTGAAATATAAACCCCTCCAAGAATTGTATTGGCAAATGTCTCCTCTGCTGAATTGACCTATGATACTCAATGTTCTATTAGTTGATAATATCCGAGTAATAAGATCCTTGTGCATTTATCAAAATCTTGTATGTTTAGAAATAACTTTTGTTATTGATAATGTCCCTCTTTTATATTAAAATTAAACTTTAGGTAGCTAATTTAATTGGAAATTAATACATAAAAAATTGGAATAATATAATAATACATAATAAAATTGGAAATTAATACATAATAAAAAAGTATTTTAATTTTCTTCTCATACACTGTTCCTTTCAATTTATTGTTTCCACTTTACCTGCTTTTTTCATTAAATCCCTTGCTACACTTGGAAGCATGCTTTAAATTCCTTTGCCGTCTTATTCTATCAGTGACCCTCATAAATAAAATATAATACTCTTTAACTATTAAACATGTTAAGTTATAGGTGAAATGTCATGTTTGAAAGCAAAGTTATCCCCCCACCCAACAGATTACTAATTATAAAGGAAAAAATTCTTTAAAATGAAGAAGCCTTCATTTCTCCCTCTCCCCACTCATGTTCTCTCTCAAATAAAGAAAATCTTTAAAAAATTAAAAAAAAAACCTGAATGTGGTAAAGTTATATAAAGACAGAATAGTAGAAATATAAAGAATCCATGATCAAAGAAAAAGAATGACATTATTAAAACTCAGGAATAAAAATTGATGTTTATGAATTAATTTAAAATTCTGTGAAATGAATAATTCCTATTGGTAGAAATTCTATTAAAAGTTATTTAAATATTTAGTAAGTCAAGGTTAAACAGTATATAAGATATAGCAAAAAGTTTCTATGAGTTTAAAGGTAGATATGAAAATATAAATTTAATACAAATAATTCTCATGGAAAGAGCTTCTAGAAGTAAAAATAAAATATTTCTAAAGTTCAACATATCAAGTTGAAACAAAATATTAAGTATACTGGAGAGAGAATTAGTGAATGGAATACATAAAGAAATTATAGATATGGAGGAGAGAATGATTTGATCCAATACATAGTCCTTAATAATAGTCTCTAAGAGAAAATTGAAGAAGGAAAGGTAAGGAGGAAGAATAATTTCCATAAAAATAGGCGATACTTTTCCAGAATTTTCATATTTAGCAAGGTCAATAATTTCTGAGCAAAATTAATAAAAATAAATTTTCTAAAACCTCAAGTTCATTACTATTACTCTATATTATGCATTAATAAGACCCCAAAAATTGATTCTCTGAAGTTATTAAGCAATCCACTGAAAAATAGATTAATTTAACAAAATAAGGATGACAGAAGGCAAAAATAAAAAATCCATGGTATGAAAAATTTCCCATATTTTTAGATACACACGAACTAAAATAAAATTAAAACTACAATTTAGAGTAGATTGGACTGCAAGAATCAATAAAACCAATAAACTAATAAAACTAAAAATATATTTGAGCACTGGAGTTTATTATTTAAGTATTATTAGTTTAAATATTGAGTATTATTATTTGAAACTAGTACTTCTTGATGTAGATTCAGCTACCCAGTCTCCTTACTCTTTGTGCATCCTCCATCCACCAGGGTTTTATGTCATCTTTACTTTGCTGGTAGAAGACAAAGAGAGCTTGGATGAAACACATTCATGTCATAAATGCCTTGGTGTGGTAGTAATACACATCCCTCTACTCATAGTCCATTGATATGTATCATATATTAACATGTGGCCTGGCCCTGTGTTCAGGAAAATGAGTGAAGCTATTTCTAGTGAAGAGTAGTAGTCTGTGCCACAAAAACTAAGATGGAATAAGCCATTTGTATGACTTAGAAATATTCACTCAATACTGAGTGACACATAGAAAATCTGAATGGGGAATAAACCTATTAAAGATATGTTAAATTGTGGGGCGCCTGGGTGGCTCAGTCGTTAAGTGTCTGCCTTCAGCTTGGGTCATGATCCCAGGGTCCTGGGATCGAGCCCCACATCGAGCCCCACGTCGAGCCCCACATTGGGCTCCCTGCTCAGCAGGAAGCCTGCTTCTCCCTCTCCCACTCCTCCTGCTTGTGTTCCCTCTCTCACTGTGTGTCTCTCTGTCAAAAAAATAAATAAAATCTTTAAAATAAATGTGTTAAGTTGCTAAATAAACCTAACTCCAAAGAGTTTAAGCCTGGAAGTCTTCATGGGAATGTTTTACAAACATTACAGAAATAGCCCCATTCATTAATAAATTATTCCAGTAGTTAGATAGAAGAGGAAGCACTAAAAGATCTCAATTTTTTAGGTTAACTGATAAGAAAAAAAAAATTATAGAAAATTATAATCATGGGTATGGTGAGTTAAATACAATATTAGCAATCTACAACACATGTATTATATATGTATATAGATAATTATGTAAGTTATCTATATACATATATTCATTATCCACACATAGGTGCTTCATACTAATAAACACATGAATGTATTGTCAGAAATTTCATGATCCTTTGCTCTCTAAAGCTTGTAGACATGTTTTGTGAAATTTACTTTTTACTCTTCTTTTTTTCTTAATTCACAACAAAAGGAACAAGCATAGTTCCTTCTGAAGCGGACACAGATAATTAGTATGTACTAGATGATTTTGAACATTACATGAAGTCAAAAATGCAAAATGCTTAAAACAGTTGTTGGCCTTTAGTGAGTTATATTTATCTTGGTTCTGGGTCTAAGTTCAGATCATTTCTAGCAGATTGGCCTAATTTTAAATAATACAATGGTACATGGTTTAAACAGTTTCCTAATTCTCTTCACCTACTGTTTAGGTTGCTTGGAATTAAAGGAAGACACCATTGAAAACCTTCTTGCTGCAGCGTGCCTTCTTCAGCTTCCCCAAGTAGTGGAAGTGTGCTGCCACTTCCTCATGAAGCTGTTGCACCCATCCAACTGTCTGGGGATCCGAGCCTTCGCAGATGCTCAAGGGTGCATTGAGTTAATGAAGGTAGCCCACAGCTATACAATGGTAAGGAGATTTAATATTTTAATCATAGAGGCAGAGCCGTATTATCAGAAGTTAAAACAATTACTGTCTTTGCATCAAATGACTTCTTTCTGTTTAAAATGACTTCTACAAGCTTGGCACGTTTCTATTATGGGGCACAATGTAGTATGTAGTATTTTATAATAGCAAAGTAAAAAAAAATAATAAAGCCTATTCATAATGGACTTTAAATCTACATTGCCTATAAATAGTAAACAAAGCCAAAAAGCAATTATAGACTGTTTAAGATTTTAGAAGTTGTTTAAATGAATCTTTCTTATTGCTCCTGGCATATCTGTCTTTTTATATCTACTTCCACAGCTGCCTTTTTTTCCCCTTTTCTTTCTAAAAAAGACTGACTAGTCTGTGCCACAAAAAAAACGTTTCTTTTGCTTTTTATCTTACAACCTTTTTACTATGGAATAAGTTGTATCGACGAAAATTCAATGTTGATGTCTTACCCACAATGTGTTAGTATGTGGAGATGGGGGCTTTTGGTTGTAATTTGGTTTGGATAAGGTCTTGAGGGTGGGTACCTCATGATGAGATTAGTGCCCTTATAAGGAGACACACCAGAGAGTTTGCCTCTTTTCTCTCTCCACCTTGTGAGGACACAGTAAGAAGGTGGCCATCTGCAAGCCAAGAAGAGAGCCTTCACCAGGGACCCAATCAGTTTACCCCTTCATCTTAGACTTCCCAATCTCCTGAATAAGGGAAAGAAATTCCTGTTCCTTAAGCTACCCAGTCAGTAGTATTGTGTTATAGCAGCCTGAGCTCACTGATATATTTTCATCGTAGCACATTATGTTTGGTATGGCTTTGCCTATATGATTTGTGGATGAAAAAAATCATACTTACAGTATATATTATAAAGTATTTATTGGTAAAGTAAATATTGGCTTTCAAAACTCCTGGAAACTTCTATAGTCAGTGAAAATATTTAGATGTTTAAACCAACCACTCTCCATTTTTTTTTCTATAACTGACTTTCTGTACCATTTTAATGATGGGCTTAAATGGAGTGAATATCACTTGGTAAATATTCCAAAAATAATTTAAATCTATTTATATTTTTCTCTTTGATTTTTTCTATATATAAATAGGTATTTTAACAGCTTTGTAGAGATGCCAAAAATCATTTGGATTGCACACTTTAAATGTGTGAACTTTGTGGTATGGAATTTTTTTCATGTTATTTCCTTTCTAGAATAGAATAACCAGTTATAACAATTCATACAATATTTCATACCCTAGAAATAATCATCCTAAAACACTTAATCTAGTTTCTGGCATATAGTAACTCCTATATAAAATGTTAGCCATTTTTCTTATTTTCATTATTAACATTATTAATGATTTGATTGTTATTATTGAAACAACCAATTGTAGAATATAGAACTTTCCCTTTCCACCTCAAGGGAAGAATTTATATGAGTTAAATCTCATTAATCTTTATAGTTGCTACTTATTAAAAACTCTTAAGATTCAACATCTTTTCAAATCACTAATGACTATCAGCCATTTAAAAGTCTTCTAATTGTTATTCTTATACAGAATTTCAATATTATTTTATTTTTCTTCTTTAATCCTTTAAGCTGATTAGTAAATTAAATGAAAATAAACAAATAAAAGGAGGGAGATACATGCTTTGTAATTCTATTGTCAAATTGTTCCTTTGGAATATTCTATGACAGGGCATAGTACTGCTACTGAAATTATATGAACCCTGTAAAATCAATGTAAACAAATATTTCATTAGCCAAAATATCAAAGTCCAACTGCAGTCACTTAATTATGCACATTTCATTACAATTAGAAGTTCCTGGCTTAGCTAAGCCAAAGAACAATATGCCTCCATATCCAGAGGGATAATGGTCCCTTCTGGTCTAGTTTGAAATTATTAATTTAGTAATAAAGATGTTTTTCCTGCAGCTGCTTGGACTGCTCTGCATTTTATCACAGAATAATAACAATATTTTTTAGACATTTTAAAATGTATATTCTATAGTAAAATATATTTAAAACCAAAATATAAAAGAGTTCTGGTTAACATTCTAACATTCTAAACAACTTTTAATTTATTTTTGAGACTATGAATGGATTATGTGTTGTGTCATGTCTGTTGAAAATTAAATGATTTCAAATTCTTTTAGAAACATAAAGCTCCAATATTTTCCAGATGCTCACAGGTTACCATTTTAGTGAAGAAAATTTACTGACCAGTTTTCTTCCTACACCGCTGTTTCCTCTCAGTTCTAACACTTTAAAATGACTGTTTTGTAACTGATGTTATAATTTTTCACCATATCTTTGCTCCTGATCCTTGTTTAATCGCACATGTGTCCCCATTTAATCTATTCAATCTGTGCTTTGAGAGCAAACTTATTACCAGTTTTTTTCTTTTTAACTGCTTTAATATAGCAAATCATCCCAGGTTTCCTGGTACATCTGGGACTAAATTCTTTATTGGCTCTTATTATTTATTTGTTTATTTTATAAATAATACTTTTTTTTCCTAATTTTTAATTTCCTTGCTAAAATTTTTAGGTATGAACTTGACCTTCAATGGCTAGATCTTACCTTGCTAGCTACCTGCCTTTGCTATTTATATCTTTTGCTAACTTTCCTTTGGAAATTTCACCCAGTTATTTGGCTTCAGCTATTGATTTTGTGTGGATGATTCCAAAATCTATTCAGGAAGGTGACCCAACCTGGCAGTGGTTCATGTGCAAAATACTGGAAAATTTTGAAGGCAAGCTCAGTATTAGGCAGAAGTGTGAAACTAATTCTAAAACATTAATTTAAACTTTGGCTGCATGAATATATAGACAGCAACAAAATAATTGAAGGAAATAGCCCCCCATTCTATTATTAGTCAGAGTTCATTATGAGACCTGTGCTTATTTTTGGACATCATATTTCAAAAGCATTAGAGAGTGACAAATAGAAACAGACGAGAATAACAAGAATAGTAAATATTTTATAATCATGTCATATGAAGGGACTTTGAAAGACATTCGGGTTCCTGTAGCTGAATAATATTATGGCAGGAAAATAATCATCTTCACATATTTGTTAGAATAGACTTCTGTCTAAAACAGTGTTGTGTAAATGTTTCTCATTCTGTTTTTCATTTTAGTAGTGGTCTTCTGTTCAAATTAAAGGTTATATGAAAGAATAACATTAAGGTTGATTTGCTTTTTGTGAAGATGAATGGAAAGTCCAGAAGTCTATGTCAGTCATCTGATCTTTCTTTCTCCGCTGGGTTGTCTATTTCTGCTAATCATCACTGCCACTTCCCTCCAAGGTCATCGGGCCTTTTGAGGAGACTCCTGGAACTGCATCTCCCAGAAATACTCTCTCCATTTGGTTCTGGGTTACAGTTTGCCAATAACAAGCATCCATGTAGGGGATGGAAAGTGGAAGAGGTGCAAGGTACAACTTCATAAGCAGCTGAAAGCAGAAAAGTAGATGAATGGAAAAATTGAAATAACTGCTTTGCAAGCCTTTGAAAGCGGTGTACTTCCCTGCTGGGGACTGAGACCTTCTGGAGGTTCTTGGGGAATGGAGTGCCTTTGCTGAGTGCTTCTGAGAACAATTCACATAGAACTGAAGGTTGAGACCATTAACATAAAGTTCCCGACCTTCACTTGCACCACCTGTCAATTCACTGTCCACAAATCTTTCTTGTATTGAACATAGAGTGGCTTGTTTTCCTAACCCAACACTTATCTCAAAAGAGCAGATTCACACTCCATATTTGGAGTCCTCCACACCTAGCTTCTAAACTACTCCCAGGGCATTTTTCCTCAAAATTTAATGGAATTGACTTCACCCCTCCTAAACATGTGCTGTGAATTCCCTTCACTTTTACTTTACTCATGATATTTCTCTTGCCTGGAATCTCTGGTATCTAATTCTAAATAACCCCTCCATTTCCAGTTTTAGTTCATCCATGCCTAAGAAATGTCTTAAAACTTTTCATGGCATTCTTTCTCTCCTTTGAAATCTTAGTATTCCTCTATTTAGGATTGTGTGGCATCATCATAAATTTCCTTATACAATTAATTACCTTTTACTGTCTTTGTGACTGGTCTTCACAACTCTACTGCAAAATCCTTTATGATAGAATGAGTATTCTCTGTGGAAATGCATTTTGTCCTGACAAAGTATCTAGTACATTGTAATATATTAACATATTTCCTTTGGATAGTCTTTTAGGATTGTGACTCTCAGCACTCATGAATTCAGTAATTCAAGATGACCACACATGGTTTTCCTCTTTCTTTTCAGTCTCATTTCTTACCATTATTTTCCCTATTCACATAGTTCTAGCCACACCGATCTTACTGCTTTTTGACTACACCACACATCTCACCTGAAGACCTTTGTGTTTGCTCTTTCTTCCCTCTGCCAGGAACACTCTTCTACCAAAATATATTTTCTCCTCTGCCTCATTCAGACATCTGCTCAAATGTCACTTCCACAGAGTTCTCATCTCTGAAAGTTCTTTTTTAATGAAGATTTATTTCTTTATCTTAGAGAGAGAGAGGGAGAGAGAGAGAGAGAGCAGGGGGAGGAGCAGAAGGAGAGGGTGAGAGAGCATTTCGGGCAGACTCCCCGCTGAGCACAGAGCCCAGTGAGGGCCTTGACCTTATGACCCTATGATCATGACCTAAGCCAAAATCAAAAGTTGGATGCTTAATGGACTGAGCCACCCAGGTGCCCCTCATCTCTGAATATTCTATATAATGTGGCACTGCCTTCAAAACCCTCTATACCCTTACATTGTTTCGTATCCTTTAGAGTACTTATGAGTTTCTGGCTTTATATTTTTTTACTTTGTCATTGTTTTGTTGCTTTCTTCTCTACCATTACTATGGCAGTTTCGTGGTAGCATTTTTTTAAACATCTGTACCTTAAGTGCATAGCATTTATTGTTGAGTGAAAGAGTGAGTGACTGTTGAATATTCTATACCAGGAACTATAGTAGGTGGCGCTGGAGATAACAATGGTGACCAAAATAGACATAGACTGCCCTTAGAATAAAGATGAATATGTTGAATGCAAATAAATTACAACTATAAATGACAATTATATATATTCATATATATTTGCATATATGTATTTATATGGTAACTGTTATAAAGGAATGTAAGATGCTGTGGAAGAGTAAAACAGCCTTATACCGAGTTGTAAAGGATGAGGCAGAATTCATCAGGGGAAGAGTTGGTTAGAGAACGTTCATGATGAGCCAGTGATCTGAGGTGGGAAGGAGCTTATTCTGTTTAAGGAAATTCAAGTGTGATGGGATGGTAGAGGAGAAAGGAAGAGAGGTGGATGATAAGGCTAAAGATTTAGGCCGAGCCAATTTTCCGAGGTTACTGAGAATTTGTTAAGGATTCAGGTTTTTATATTGAAAATAATGGTGTATCATTGAAAGTTTTTTGAGCAAGTAAAAGCCAAGATTTAATTTAAAGACTAGTCAGAATGACATGAGGAGGAAGCAAGAAGAGAGACTAAGAAAAAAGGTTGGCACTTCACTAGAGGCCTATATGTATACTGGGTGAGTGAGAGAGAAAAGAAACTGAGGTAACTCTAACTTCAGCCATTGTGTTTGATAGCAATGCTTTTCACTACTGGTACTGGTGGGCTACAAGTTAAGTGTACATAGTATATATCAGGTTTTGTTCTAGGTGTTAAACATACTGAATTTAATCCTTTCAAAACCCCTGCAAAGTATGTGTAATACTCATTCCAAAAATGATAAAACTAAGATTCAGGGGTGTTCAATAATTTACTGAAGAATAATATCAAAAACATGCTAGAATGGGGATTTAAGCTTAGTGCTGTCTTACTACAAATTAGGTGTTCCATCTAATATGCTGATGATTACACAGTGAGTACATTTTATCCATTATATCAAATCAGATTTCTGATGTCCAGAACACTTCAAAACATGGATTACTTCAGACAAGTGGATTTTATAAATCTAAAGCATAGATAAGAGCACAGAACTCCATGAACATTTTGTTCCTCTGTTTTTGTTTTTGTTTTGTTTTCATTTGCCTGTTCAGTGCACTCGCCGTTCTGCCCAGTGCTACCAGCATGGCATGCAGGATTTCACCATGTTTAAGCTAGAAGCAGAAGCGTGGCAATAGGACTCATCAAGAGGCTACCATGTTCAATCAACAGCCTTGAAAGGTGGAAGTCTCAGAACTGGAGCATAAGCCTCCCCGAGTCAGTGTGAGAGTAGTTGCCCTGTCAGTCCCATACTCCAAAAATCCTATACCTCATTCACTTGTCCTTCAGAGCCATTACAGCAATGCCAGAGAAAAAGAACAAACTTTATGTGCTTTCTGTTCATGGTTTTGAAATATCTGACATTTCTTATGGTCTTTAGCTAGCAGCATGCTTTTTTTTTTATCTTTACCAATAACCCTTCTAATAACCCATAAATTAGAATTTGCATTGGGAGAATGAATTGCTTTGCGTTTCTGCCATTAAAACAAAGTTCCTTTCATCCATAATTTTCTCAGGACTATTATGTGATAAATTAGTGATAAAATTTGTGTTGAATGTTATCTTTTTTATTATTCATTACATTGTGTTACTACTTTTCATTATCTTATATACACACATGGTCTGAGTAATGAGTTTAAATTAATATACAATTGTCAAGTTAAAAAAAGGCAAAATTTGACTTTCAACATTTCTTTGATAATTGAAGAAATGAAGGTTGAATACAATGAGTGGCTTGGATGACAACTGCCCCCAGAGCTGGATGATCACAAGTAGTAAGGAAGCACGTGGAAGCTTCCCTAGAAAGGAACTTCCTATTGTTTTTGTTTTTCTTTAATTCCTCTGTCCCTAAATTAAGGTTACAACTTTTTATAGGTAGTCATCTGTGTTCTAACTCACAGTCATTAGTACAATTCTAGTCTACTGGCTAAGATGAAGTTGATTTGAGTGGAGTTTTAAAAAATTGACTTTTGTGTTTAGTGTCATGTGCAAACAGGATATTCACATTACACTGAATAAACTGATAGAGATGTATAATAAATAGTAACATTATAACACATAATTATTCACTCATGTGATTGCAGTTTGACTACACAGAACTTTGTAATTGTTAGGGCTCATAAAATAACCACAATTAAATATGCATTTATGACAATTTCAAAGACTAATTAAGCATAATCACAGAGTATGCAATGAAAATTATAAGCTTTTTAAGGGTCCATTTTAGATACAGTCCATTTCTTCTATTCAGATGCTCTTCAAATATGTTTCCTTTTTAGGTTTTTGTATCCAAACTGAAGATAATTCTATTTTAAGAAACTTATCCTTCCGCTTTCTTGATGTTGATGATGTTGAAGATAATAATATTCATCTACTTGAAAAGTATTCTATTCATTTAAAGATGGTGTCATTTGCATATTTTAATTTTATTTTCATTTCTCCTACTGAGCTATTTCTAAAACAAATATATAGCAATAGCTGTATAAAATCACCACACACACACACACACACACACACACACACACACACACACACACACAGAATCTACTATTAAAATGTATTAGGTTTTCTTTATTGTCTAACAGATATAAATGGCTGTGTAGTTACTGTTGTCTTGAGTTGATGCTGTAGCAACAGAACTAACAAAGTATCAAGAAGGAATTAATGTTACAAAATATCCTATAAACACACATATAAAAGATTTTCATAGTAATTTGTGAGTAGTCCCCAAGTGTTTAATTATTTTAATCACTTAATCTATAGAATTCCCTTCTGTAACAAGTAATATTAGTATATTATTAAAATAGCCCTGAAAGGGCTTCTTATGTAATATCAGGAGAAAGGAAAGCCAGAAATTTTTTGGCTACAGTGCTCTTTTCAGTTTGCAAAGCACAAGTTCTTCAACAAATGAAATCAGTGATATGCTTTTGATCAAGTGAAAAAAAATTCTGATTTTTTATGCATATGGAAGTTTCACTTTATCACAATAATTTGCACCTCTGGGGCATCTGGGTGGCTCAGTAGGTTAAGGGTCTGACTTACCCTCAGGTCATGATCTCAGGGACCTGGGATCAACCACCGTATGGGGCTACCCATGCAGCGGGGATTCTGCTTCTCCCTTTCCCTCTGCTCTGCCCCCTGCTCGTGCTCTCTCTCTCTCTCTCATATAAATAAATAAAATCTTAAAAAAAATAATTTGCTCCTCATTAATGCATGTAAAATATTTGTATTTATATTTTTGATGAGGTAATGGATCACATATTATGAAACTAATTTCTTTTTATGCTTCTCTTTTAGGTTTTTCTCTTATTGTCAATTTTCAGTTAAGGACTATACTTGTGCTTAAAGATCTTTAACAGTAATTTTTTATTTTTTTATTTTTATTTTTATTTTTATTTTTTTAAAGATTTTATTTATTTGACAAAGAGAGGCACAATGAGAGAGGGAACACAAGCAGGGGGAGTGGGAGAGGGAGAAGCAGGCTTCCCACTGAGCAGGGAGCCCGATGCGGGGCTGGATCCCAGGACCCTGGGATCATGACCTGAGCCGAAGGCAGACGCTTAATGACTGAGCCACCCAGGCACCCCTTAAAGGAATGCTTTTAGAAATGTACGGTGATGGGTATTAAAGGGGGCACATTCTGCGTGGAGCACTGGGTGTTATGCACAAACAATGAATCATGGAACACTACATCAAAAACTAATGATGTAATATATGGTGATTAACATAACAATAAAATATATATATAAAAAAAGGAAATGTACTGTACAACCAGACAAAATTTAAGGAAAAAATAACCTCTTATAGATTATCAGGTATTTCCCCACAGACCCCAAGTTACTCTAAATATGTAATATTATGCACAGAGCTGGGGGTGCCTGGGTGGCTCAGTTGGTTAAGCCTTTGCCTTCTGCTTAGGTCATGATCCCAGAGTTCTGGGATGGAGCCTGGAGTCGAGCTCCCTGCTCCACAGGGAACCTATTTCTCTCCCACTGCTGCTCTCCCTGCTTGTCTCTCTCTCTGTCTAATATAAACAAATAAATAAATCTTTAAAAAATACTATGCACAGAGCTAGATTACATGTTCTGCAAGGCAACAAACTGCATCTGACTTGTTCACTTCTGTATTCTTTGTTCTTAATATATAACACCTTTCTCGTTTTATTTATTTTTATTTTTTAAAGATTTTATTTTTAAGCAATATCTATACCCAACATGGGGCTCGAAATTACAACCCCAAGATCAAGAGTTGCATGCTCTATGAAATGAGCCAACCAGGCACCCCACACCTTTCTTATTTTAGGTACAGGAATACGATATTTGAAAGAAAGAATAAATGAATAAATAATTTCAAATATTAATAATTTTAAATATGCTGTTATAAATTTTATTGACTTAAATGAAATCTAATGAATATCAATAATTTGGAGTGAAATATATTATCTATTCCACAATAACTAAAAATATTTATATTGTTCCCAATTTTACTTTTCATACCTCTTTATTAAAATATATTTGTAAATACATGCATACATACATACATACAGGATACATCCATGGTCTTTAAAGTTTTTTAGCTTTTTTTTTATCAGTTATTTAAAAACTGTTCAACAGGTAACATATATCCTATATATGATGTGTGTATATTTTTAAGTTTTTAGTGGATTCATTTCATAATCAAGATCTGTATTTAATATTTTTGAGTATTTCTTTTTTTATTTTTTAAAGATTTTTATGTATTTTTATTTAGAGAGAGAGCATGCAAGCAGGGGGAGGGGCAGAGGGAGAGGTAGAGAGAGAATACTCAAGTAGACTCCCCTCTGAGAACCCCACTTGGAGATCCATCTCATGACCCTGAGATCATGACCTGAGCCAAAATCAAGAGTCAGATGCTCACCAACTGAGCCACACAGGGGCCCCCAAACTGATTTTAAATAAGAATAACTTTCATTTGAAATACTCAAAAATATTGGTAAGATTGAGCCCTGCATCATGCTCAGGCCTGGGCCTGGAGCCTGCTGAAGATTGTCTCTCTTCCCATTTCTGTCTGCTCCTCCCCACTGCTCACAAACTCTAAAAAAAAACAAAAAAAAACAATAATAAATAAATAAAATAAAACAAAATCAGTTTTTATTGAAGGTCACTATGCTATCAAGGTATAAGTATGTAAACTAAGTTTAAAATGTTTTGTCCAACACAAAGGGCACATACAAAAAAATTAATAGTAGGGCAAATGTATCCTATTTTCATATATGATTGCAGATCATATAGAACAGCACATCATAATTAAAAGTCACTGGATAATAGTAAGCAGAAATCAGAAAGGTCTGAAGAATGGGATTCAGATCCTGACTTCAATAAGTAAATTCAATAAACAATACATTTTAGGGGGTGGGCTTTATCCCAATAACCACTTATAACTATTCTTTTCTCTTTTCATGTAAGGTGATATTTATTTGAGCAACATAAAAAAAGACATTTTAATGATATTAGAGTTATATAATCTACAATCAGTGAAAAGTTTTTCTTTAAAATAATGAAGAGTTGACTTTCAAAGCAAAATGGATTATTTCACTGATACTAAATCTAAGCAGATTTATTAAAGGCCGAATAAAGTTTCCAACCAGATGTTATACTATCCTAAGCAATTGTTAAAGGCAATTTGCATTTTAATTGGATCTAAAGTTAAAAGAACATGAAGAGATTTCCAAATATATGGATAGAGATGGAATTCAGTTTCTTCTCCAGTTTTTTTTTTGAAAGGAAAATAAGCTGATTATCAATTATAAAGTAGTGTTTCTATCTTTACTTCTGGTAATGGATAGGAAAAAATGAGGATAATGAAATGATGAGGAGACAGAGGATAGCATAAAATGTAGAAGATACTTTTCAAATAAATATATTGCAATTGAACTAGAAGAAAATTGATGAAGTTAAAATTAGGTTTTATTATATATAGTTGCTGATTAAGACATATATGCATAAATTTACATGCACAAATAGACATCTTTATGAACACTGACTGCATTTATTAATCCAGAAGAAAGGTTAGATTTTTAAGTAGTAAACTCTATAACCCTAGTTTACATTGTTTTGAAAATCTTCACTTCCCGCAGATCATATACATATGTATTTATATTATGATCATCATTATCATATTAATTTTTACATTTTAAACTTTTATAACTTTGACACACAACTAGAAAAAGCATAAATAAAAGTTAGACAACAACTAGGACATCATCTTCATTAGTAAAGTTGGTTTTGTCGTATGTTCTAACAGATACCACTGCAGAATGTAGTAATATACTTTTCTCCTCTTTGGCAAGTGCATTTTTCTCAATTATTCAGAAGGATTATGGGGAAGGATGTTACTAAATTCTGAAAACTTGAAAATCCCAACTTTTCTCAAAGACTCTAAAGCTTGGTTTTTAAGTAGTCAATGATACAGTGTGCATTTGAATGGTGTGCTTCCACAGGTAAGAAGTCTTTAGTGATTTGTGATGGTTTCATTGTCAGCAGACTGAAACATCATTTCACTTAGGAAAGAATATTATTTTACTAGATCATTTAGAATCAAAAGTGAACAGTTGGATGAACTCACTTGAAATTCATCATAGTAAATTGACACTCTTTTCTTTTACTTTTGAAGTCATCCATGCCCTGAGAATTATTGCTTTATTGTATTTCAAGAAGCCAGAAATATGAGTGATGTATTCCAGCTTAGTACAAATAACACTTAGTAATAAACATAACTTAAGACAAACAACTTCAAGATCTATAAACTTCTCTGAGTAAATATATCTTTTGGTAGCCTAGAAAACAGAGATAGGAATCAATGGAGCCTCAGGTTCCAGACCAAAATAAAAGACCTTTTCTGATAGATCAATAGATGAAAAATTTACGAACTCCAAGAATCAGCCTGGGTGAACAGAATAACATAAGACAACCATCAACTTTACATTCAATGGTATTCTCCGATATCAAATATTAGTAGAAAATAGATTTATCTTATTGACCAAAGAACAAAAAACTTTATCATAATCTACATTGCCCTTTATCTTATTTTTAAAAGCCAATATAATGTATATCAAATTAGGTTTGAAAGGTACATAATTCCCTCCAAATATTAGTTTTTGTTGCTATTATTGTTTTAATCTACACTATGACTAAATAAGATTTTGTACAAATATGATATTAGCATATCATATTACTCACATTAAATGTTGTAACCTAAAATTTTAATTAATAATACCTTAGAATTTTTGACATTCCTTAAAGCTCATTTTTTCTTGATGCTCATTTTTTAAATAATTTATGAGATAACAGAACACCTTTGAGATTTAAGGAAAAAATGGTCCAAATCCTGGCATAGATATTGCAGAAATAATTCTAACTAGATAGATAGACACCCAGGTGGCTCAGATGGTTAAGTGGCCAGCTCTTGATTTTGGCTTAGGTCATGGTCTCTTGACCTAAGTGCTGGGATAGAGCCTTGTGTTGGGCTCCAAAATTAGCAGGGAGCCTGCTTCAGGATTCGATCTCTCTCTCTCTTTCTCTCTCCCTCTGCCCCTCTCCCACCCCCCGCTTGCTCACTCTTTCTCTGTAATAAATAAATAAATCTTAGAAACAAATAAGTAAACTAGATAATTTCTCAAGTCTCTCTTTAAAACATTAGGTGAAAGTCTAAGCTGCACTCTTTATGTATTTGTTTGTTTATTTTACCCAGAATATGTTCCCATCAGTGCTGCTTTGATTTTGGCCAACAATCTCATTTTTTAACTCGTTTGTTTCCAATTCCATTATACCCTAATTTCTGAAGGTGTGTGAGATTTCAACATTTCTTAGACACAAAAAGAAGGTAAAGTATAAGGAAAAAATGCACTGAAAATTTTAAGACTCAGCTTTTTTTTTTTTTTTTAAAGATTTTATTTATTTATTCATGAGAGACAGAGAGAGAGAGAGAGAGAGAGAGGCAGAGGGAGAAGCAGGCTCCCAAGGAGCAGGGAGCCCGATGCGGGACTCGATCCCAGGACCCCGGGATCATGACCTGAGCCGAAGGCAGACGCTTAACCATCTGAGCCACCCAGGCGCCCTTAAGACTCAGCTTTTTAACTGTTTAATAAAACTGTGTGTCTTTGAGCAATTCACTCAAGATCTCGCTCATTAACTGTAAGATGATGTAGTTTATTTGCAATCATACTAGTCCCATGTGGTCCCTTGCAGCCTTATGATTTTCCAAATATTGTGTTAAATCTGAAATTCCATGAACTGTGAATGCATTTCTAGATAAGGTGGATAAGTGCCATTTTATCATTAAGTAATAAAACCTTAGTGTCACTACAAGTAGAACATTATCTGATAATGGTAGGGGATCAACAAATAATTATGGAAGAAGGAGTAAACATTTTCCTGCTTCCAAATGTTTTATGTTTTATAAAAACAACATTATTGAGGTAATAATTCACCAACCATACAATTCACCAATTTAAAGTGTACAACTCAATGCTTTTTAGTATATTCACAGAATTGTTCCTCCATCACTATAATCAGTTTTCAAACATTTCCATCACTTGATAAAGAAACCTGGTATCTATTAATAGTAACCCACCCCCCACTGAAATCATGCAGTATGTGGACTTTTGAGACTGGCTTCTTTTTGCTTAGTATAACGTTTTCAAGATTCATTCTTGTTATGGCATATGCTAGTACTTCATTTCTTTATATTACCAAATAATATTATACCACATAGAACTGCATTTTATGTATCTGTTCATCCTGTGATGGACATTTGAGTTGTTTACACTTTGGAGCCATTATGAATAATCTTGCTATGAACATTCATATACAAGTTTTTGTGTGGACCTAATATTTTCATTTTTTTGGACATGTAACCAGAAATGAAGTGGTTGTATAGTATCTATGTTAAAGATTCTGAAGACCTACCAGATTGTTTTTCAGAGTAGCTGCACCCATTTCACATTCTCGACAAGTGTCTAAGATTTCAATTTCTCTATATCCTTGCCAATAATTTTTATTAACTTTCTTCTTAATTATAGCCACCTAGTGGTTGTGAAGTGATAACTTGTTTTGATTTTCATTTCTCCAATCCTAATGAAATTCAACATCTTTTCATGTACTTATTAGATATTTTTACATCTTCTTTGGAGAAGTATCTCTTCTGTTCTTATGGTTGAGTTATAAAAGTTCTTTATGTATTGGAGACTTTCTCTGGGCTTGGCACAAACGGCTTTACATGCATTAGTGAAACATCCCTGTGAGATAGGTAAAACTACTGTTCTTATTTTGTAGATGAGAAAACCAAGATACAAGATTAAATGTCTTGCCCAAAGCCACCCAGCTAATGAATTGTAGATATTGAATTCTAATATAGAGTACAAGTATTAACCACTATGTGTCACTGCCTTAGGTTTTACTTAATAAAACTACAATCACTTTATTACTTTATTGAAAAAATATATTATCCAAAGATGAAGATAACTTTAAAAACTGATTTTTAAAAACATGATTAGAGAAAGTACATATTTTCTCCTTAATTTAAGTAAATGATGTGGGATAATGTAATCAATGTCGAACATGGACTATATATGTAAAATATTTTGGGAAGTATAAAGCGCAGGCTTGTCTGGGTGGCTCAGAGGGTTAAGCAGCTGCCTGCGGCTCCAGTCATGATCTCAGGGTCCGAGGATCGAGCCCCTATTCGGGCTCCCTGCTCGTCAGGGAGTCTGCTTCTCCCTGTCTTGCTCATCCTGCTTGTGCTCTCTTATTCTCTCTCTCAAATAAATAAATAAAATCTTAAAAAAAAAGAAGTATAAAGTGCAAGCCTAATGAAACGTATCATATTTTTACCAACACACCTAGGTTTACTTCTAATCTTAGAAGAGCAGGTGTGGCTCCAACTATTCAAGACTAATTCTTCGACTTCTTGATCTCAGCCCTCCTCTATTATTATTAGAACTTTTTCCTGTTTAATGCCTTGTTTTATAAATTGTCTTTTTTTTTGCACTGATACAATCTAACCAAAATGTTTTTCTTTATTTTCACTTCTCCATCACCATCTACTCTGCAGTATAATCTTAAAGTTACTGTAATAATTAATTATGAGAAGGAGATGACTCAGTTTTGTTGGCACCGAGGCCTTTAAATAATGATGGAAGCTCGAGTTTGGCTGTAGATTACACTCTGACGGATTTTCAGGGTACTTGGGAATTAAGGAATATTTGTTTATCCTCTATCCACCTGTTCCTCATTCTTTCTCTCCACTATATACCCATAACTTAAGACATACTGTCTAATGGAGAATAGGCAGTCTACAAAATAAATCCAGAAAGAAATTTAGTAGGCTTGTTTGATCTGTGTTTCATCTGGTATCATCATTCAAAAATACCTTACCAGGAGAGAGAAAGAAAACTTGCTGCATGTCAGTACTGAACAAATTCATAGGGATAAGGTTCCTTTTGATCTAGACAGAAAAAAAATGGGAGCTCTGAATGTTGCAGTGGGCATAAAGAGGACAGCAAGTTGTAGAAAGATGTTAAAGCTTTAGGGCATGTTAAGTCCCCCAGGCCTTCTTATTCTGGAACAAAATATAGAAGCAATGGTTACCTGAGTAATTGGGGCAGCTTGACTGTCCCGAATATATAAGAAATAAGCTCCCCAAATATTATAATGATATTTCCATATCCAGATAAGGATTGTATCCTTTCAACACCACTAAATTTCTTATTGAACCTTATTTTATACTGGTTTACTACTACTATATAAGATGGGGAAATAGGTAAAAGTGACTTATAAACAAACATTTTCCAAAGTTAAAACATAATGCTAATACGAACAAAAAATCATGAGTCACACAAATATATATTGAGCACATGCCATATAATTTTTCTTATGAATGAGAGTATCAGCAGGGTGGTAAACTAGTTTAAAGAGACGAAAGTCACTAAGAATAAGAATGCCGAAATAAACTTGCAAAGTTAAAGAAAAAGCCAGTTTACGTCCTACAAGGCATTAAACTTTAAGCATTATTGTTTCTCTTTTCCACAGGCAGAAATTATTTGCAACTGTCATTATTCTGCAAGTTAATACGTAATTTCACAGAGCTTAATCTCTAATCAATAGAAATGGTAAATCAAACAAATGTATATTCTCCTAGAAAATTAAATAATTTTTCAATGGTGACTTTCATGTTCCAATATAACATTAAAATGATATACAGTCACCCATGTATCTTATTTACAAGTGTTGCATAATATTTCTTAGCTACATAGAGAGCAGAAAGGAGAAGCAATTACAGTTTCTTCACAATTTCACCAAAATAATATTTAGAATTAGAACAGATTACTATAAGACAGATAATATTCTAAGTATTATACATTAACTATTTTAATCCTAGCAATGCTTTGAGATAGGTAGTATCTTTACAGTCAAAGAAACTGAGGCAAAAAAAAGTTAATTAAGTCACTGAACTGTACTCGTTCTGAACATATGAGCCAGAATTCAGATTAGGGGAACTAGCTTCTAAGTCTATAACTTTAACTGTTGCACTCTATTGCCTTTCACTAACTCTCCATCTTATTTCCTGATTCCTCTTCAACTATTTTAGTGCCAAAAGAGCATCTCTCTTCCCATCAACACTTCCTAAAATCACCTCAAAGAGCAATATAATAGCCCTAATAATGATGATGATGATGATGATGATGATTCTATTCAAAAACTGGCATTTTAAAAAGCAATTTAAGTGTAAGTAAAAGCATCTTAACAATGTAATTTTTTTGATCTGTAGTTGACACTTAAAAATTTGAAGTTTTCCTATAATCACAGCATCAACACAAGAACCCTAGCACCTGCCCTCCAAACCAGATCACCACCCTTAAGCAGCTCCGAAGTAGACATTCTTGAATCCCCATTGCACTATGAATTCAGTCTCCACTAAGGCATAGAAAAGCTATGGCCAAATGGACAAGTGGCCCCCACAGTTTGAAAATCCAGTTGTACTTTTCTGTTCTAATTTTCTGCGGTGTTAGACCCTAATGAACACTTTCTTCTTTAGAATGCCTCTAACCTTGAATTTTGAGGCCGCCTTCATTACTGTTTTCCTTTCTGTCTTACCATTGACTGAACCTGATTTCTTCCCTTTTGCCTAGAGTTCACTACTCTGTTAAATCTCTCATCTGTTCTTACCTGAGATGTTGAATTTGCTTCTATTTCTTTTTCTCCCCATCTAATTCATTTAAAAATATTTTATAATGTAATATTTGAAATTTGTTTGTAATGTTTTCAAATATTTTATTTGTAAATGTTTATTCATTTTAAGCAGTTTATTTTATAAAATTTGAAACTTAGAATATATATTAATGTTTTAAAGTGTAATACTCAAATAACTTTCCACCATAGTGGTACCTAACTTAAAAATCAAATTTCTTAAGTACACTTCTACCTGGACACTCCATGAAATCCTTTCTATCTGTTGTTCCCTCAGTGGTAAACGTTATTCTTTGAGGATAGCAAGAATTTTGTGTTTTCAATACATGTGTTCTTTGTAATGTATTTACCACACATGTATGTATCCCTAAATGTATATTTTTTAGTTGTGCTTGTTCTCGAGCTTTTTTTTCTTAAAGATTTTATTTATTTATTTGAGAGAGAGAGAAAGAGACAGAGAGCACGTGCAGGGGGAGGGGCAAAGGAGGAGGGAGAAGCAGACTCTTCCCTGAGCAGGGATCCAGATGCAGGGCTCCATCCCAGGACCCTGAGATCATGAAGTGAGCTGAAGGCACATACTTAACCAACTGAGCCACCCAGGTGCCCCGTTGTCGAGCTTTATAAAAATTGCTTAAGTCATAGTTTTCAGGGGAGTAAAAATAGTATTTTATTATTTAATTTTCTTAAGTTAGGAGGCTAATTTCCTTAAATCCAAATGTGGTGAAATCTATTGGCAGCTAAACATTCTTTAGCGGTTTCCCCAGTAATAAGTATAAACTGTTAGCATACAGTGATTTTTTTTATTTTTTATTGTTATGTTAATCACCATACATTACATCATTAGTTTTTGATGTAGTGTTCCATGATTCATTGTTTGTGCATAACACCCAGGGCTCCGTGCAGAATGTGCCCTCTCTAATACCCATCACCAGGTTAACCCATCCCCCCAACCCCCTCCCCTCTAGAACCCTCAGTTTGTTTTTCAGAGTCCATCATCTCTCATGGTTCGTCTCCCCCTCCGACTTACTCCCCTTCATTCTTCCCTCCTGCTATCTTCTTCTTCTTTTTTTTTTTCTTAACATATATTGCGTTATTTGTTTCAGAAGTACAGATCTGTGATTCGACAGTCTTGTACAATTCACAGCGCTCACCATAAAACATACCGTCCCCAATGTCTATCACCCAGCCACCCAATCCCTCCCATGCCCCACCACTCCAGCAACCCTCAGTTTGTTTCCTGAGATTAAGAATTCCTCCTATCAGTGAGGTCATATGATACATGTCTTGCTCTGATTCACTTATTTCACTCAGCATAACACCCTCCAGTTCCATCCACGTCGTTGCAAATGGCAAGATCTCATTCCTTTGAGGGCTGCATAATATTCCTTTGTGTATATATACCACTTCTTCTTTATCCATTCATCTGTCGATGCACATTTTGCCTCTTTCCACAGTTTGGCTATTGTGGACATTGCTGCTATAAACATTGGGGTGCACATACCCCTTCGGATCCCTACATTTGTATCTTTGTGGTAAATACCCAGTAGTGCAATTTCTGGATCGTATTGTAGCTCTATTTTCAACTGTTTGAGGAACCTCCATACTGTTTTCCAGAGTGGTTGCACCAGCTTGCATTCCCACCAACAGTGTAGGAGGGTTCCCCTTTCTCCGCATCCCCGCCAACATCTGTCGTTTCCTGACTTGTTAATTTTAGCCATTCTGACTGGTGTGAGGTGGTATCTCATTGAGGTTTTGATTTGGATTTCCATGAGGCTGAGCGATGTTGAGCACTTTTCATGTGTCTGTTGGCCATTTGGATGTCTTCTTTGGAAAAATGTTCATGTCTTCTGATCATTTCTTGATTGCATCATTTGTTCTTTGGGTGTTGAGTTTGATAAGTTCTTCATAGATTTTGGCTACTAGCCCTTTATCTGATATGTCATTTGCAAATATTTTCTCCCATTCTGTCGGTTGTCTTTTGGTTTTGTTGACTGTCTCTTTTGCTGTGCAAAAGATTTTTATCTTGATGAAATCCCAATAGTTCATTTTTGTCCGTGCTTCCCTTGCCTTTGGCAATGTTTCTAGGAAGAAGTTGCTGTGGCTGAGGTCGAAGAGGTTGCTGCCTGTGTTCTCCTTTAGGATTTTGATGGACTCCTGTCTCACATTTAGGTCTTTCAACCACTTGGAGTCTATTTTTGTGTGTGGTGTAAGGAAATGGTCCAGTTTCATTCTTCCGCATGTGGCTGTCCAATTTTCCCAACACCGTTTGTTGAAGAGACTGTCTTTATTCCACTGGACATTCTTTCCTGCTTTGTCAAAGATGAGTTGACCATAGAGTTGAGGGTCCATTTCTGGGCTCTCGATTCTGTTCCATTGAACTATGTGTCTGTTTTTGTGCCAGTACCATACTGTCTTGATGATGACAGCTTTGTAATAGAGCTGGAAGTCTGGAAATGTGATGCTGCCAGCTTTGCTTTTCTTTTTCAATACTCCTCTGGCTATGCGGGGTCTCTTCTGGTTCCATACAAATTTTAGGATTATTTGTTCCATTTCTTTGGAAAAAGTGGATGGTATTTTGATGGGGATTGCATTGAATGTGTAGATTGCTCTAGGTAGCATTGACATCTTCACAATGTTGGTTCTTCCAATCCATGAGCATGGAATATTTTTCCATTTCTTTGTGTCTTCTTTAATTTCTTTCATGAGTATTTTATAGTTTTCTGAGTACAGATCCTTTGCCTCTTTGGTTAAATTTATTCCTAGGTATCTTATGGTTTGGGTGCAATTGTAAATGGGATCGACTCCTTGATTTGTCTCTCTTCTGTCTTTTTGTTGGTGTATAGGAATGCCACTGATTTCTGTGCATTGATTTTATATCCTGCTACTTTACTGAATTCCTGTAGGAGTTCTAGCAGTTTTGGGGTGGAGTCTTTTGGGTTTAACATATACAGTATCATATCACCTGCAAAGAGTGAGAGCTTGACTTCCTCTTTGCCGATTTGGATGCCTTTGATTTCTTTTTGTTGTCTGATTGCTGTGGCTAGGACTTCTAATACTATGTTGAATAGCAGTGGTGATAGTGGACATCCCTGCTGCATTCCTGACCTTAGGGGGAAAGCTCATAGTTTTTCCCCATTGAGAATGATATTCACTGAAGGTTTTCCCAGATGGCTTTTATGATATTGAGGTATGTACCATCTATTCCTATACTCTGAAGAGGTTTGATCAAGAAAGGATGCTGTGCTTTGTCAAATGATTTTTCTGCATCTATTGAGAGGATCATATGATTCTTGTTCTTTCTTTTGTTAATGTATTGTATCACGTTGACCGATTTGCGGATGTTGAACCAAACTAGCAGCCCAGGGATAAATCCTGCTTCGTCATGGTGAATAATCCTTTTAATGTACTGTTGGATCCTCTTGGCTAGTATTTTCGTGAGAATTTTTGCATCCATGTGCATCAAGGATATTGGTCTGTAATTCTTCTTTTTGATGGGGTTTTTGTCTGGTTTGGGGATCAAGGTAATGGTGGCCTCATAAAATGAGTTTGGAAGTTTTCCTTCCATTTCTATTTTTTGGAACAGTTTCAGGAGAATAGGTATTAATTCTTCTTTAAATGTTTGATAGAATTCCCCTGGGAAGCCATGTGGCCTTGGGCTTTTGTTTGTTGGGAGATTTTTGATGACTGCTTCAATTTCCTTAGTGGTTATAGGTCTGTTCAGGTTTTCTATTTCTTCCTGGTTCAATTTTGGTAGTTGATACATCTCTAGGAATGCACCCATTTCTTCCAGGTTATCTAATTTGCTGCCATAGAGTTGCTCATAATATGTTCTTAGAATTGTTTGTATTTCTTTGGTGTTGTTGTGATCTCTCCTCTTTCATTCATGATTTTGTTGATTTAGGTCATTTCTCTTCTTTTTGATAAGTCTGGCCAGGGGTTTATCAGTCTTGTTAATTCTTTCAAAGAGCCAGCTCCTAGTTTGGTTGATCTGTTCTACTGTTCTTTTGGTTTCTATTTCATTGATTTCTGCTCTGATCTTTATTATTTCTCTTCTCCTGCTGGGTTTAGGCTTTATTTGCTCTTCTGTCTCTAGCTCCTTTAGGTGTAGGGTTAGGTTGTGTATTTGAGACCTTTCTTGTTTCTTGAGAAAGGCTTGTATTGCTATATACTTTCCTCTCAGGACTGCCTTTGCTATATCTCAAAGAACTTGAACAGTTGTGTTTTCGTTTTCATTGGTTTCCATGAACTTTTTTAATTCTTTAATTTCTTGGTTGACCCATTCATTCTTTAGTAGGATGCTCTTTAGCCTCCATGTATTTGAGTTCTTTCCGACTTTCCTCTTGTGATTGAATTCTAGTTTCAAAGCATTGTGGTCTGAAAATATGCAGGGAATAATCCCACTCTTTTGGTACCAGTTGAGACCTGATTTGTGACCTAGATTGTGATCAATTCTGGAGAATGTTCCATGGGCACTAGAGAAGAATATGTATTATGTTGCTTTGGGTTGGAATGTTCTGAATATGTCTGTAAAGTCCATTTGGTCCAGTGTTTCATTTAAAGTCTTTATTTCCTTGTTGATCTTTTGCTTAGATGATCTGTCCATTTCAGTCAGAGGGGTGTTAAAGTCTCCCACTTTTATTGTACTGTTGTCAATGTGTTTCTTTGCTTTTTTTTTATTAATTGTCTTATATAATTGGCTACTCCCATGTTAGGGGCATAGATATTTACAATTGTTAGATATTCTCGTTGGATAGACCCTTTAAGTAAGATATAGTGTCCTTCTTCATCTCTTATTACAGTCTTTGTTTTAAAATCTAATTAGTCTGATATAAGGATTGCCACCTCAGCTTTCTTTTGGTGTCCATTAGCATGGTAAATGGTTTTCTACCCCCTCACTTTCAATCTGTGGGTGTCTTTGGGTCTAAAATGAGTCTCTTGCAGACAGAATTTTGATGGGTCTTGTTTTTTAATCCAATCTGATAGCCCGTGTCTTTTGATTGGGGCATTTAACCCATTTACTTTCAGGGTAACTATTGAAAGGTATGAATTTAGTGCCATTGTATTGCCTGTAAGGTGTCTGTGACGGTATATTGTCTGTGTTCCTTTCTGATCTATGCTGCTTTTAGGCTCTCTCTTTGCTTAGAGGACCCCTTGCAATATTTCTTGGAGGGCTGGTTTCGTGTTTGCCAATTCCTTTAGTTTTTGTTTGTCCTGGAAGCTTTTTACCTCTCCTTCTATTTTGAATGACAGCCTAGCTTGATATAGTATTCTTGGCTGCATATTTTTCTTGTTTAGTGCTCTGAAGATATCATGCCAGTCCCTTCTGGCCTGCCAGATCTCTGTGGATAGGTCTGTTGCCAATCTAATGTTTCTACCATTTTAGGTTACATATCTCTTCTCCCGAGCTGCTTTCAGGATTTTCTCTTTGTCTCTGAGACTCGTAAGTTTTAGTATTAGATGTCGGGGTGTTGACCTATTTTTATTGATTTTGAGAGGGGTTCTCTGTGTCTCTTGGATTTTGATGCCTGTTTCCTTCCCCACATTAGGGAAGTTCTCTGCTATTATTTGCTCCAATAAACCTTCTGCCCCTCTCTCTCTTTCTTCTTCTTCTGGGATCCCAATTATTCTAATGTTGTTTCGTCTTTTTGTATGGCTTATCTCTCGAATTCTGCCCTCGTGATCCTGTAGTTGTTTATCTCTCTTTTTCTCAGCCTCTTTGTTTTCCATCATTTGGTCTTCTATATCGCTTATTCTCTCTTCTGCCTCATTTATCCTAGCAGTTAGTGTCCCCATTTTTTATTGCACCTCATTAATAGCCTTTTTAATTTCAACCTGGTTAGATTTTAGTTCTTTTATTTCTCCAGAAAGGTTTTCTCTAATAACTTCCACGCTTTTTTCAAGCCCAGCTAGTATCTTTAAAGTCATGATTCTGAACTCTACATCCGACATCATACTAATGTCAGTTTTGAGTAGGTCCCTTGCAGAGGGTACTACCTCTTGTTCTTTTTGCTGAGGTGATTTTTTTGTCTTGTCATTTTGTCCAGAGGAGAATAGATGAATGAGAGAACAGAATACTAACAGGTTAACAACGTCCCCAGCAAATATACTCTATACAAATCAGAAAAGACCTGGAACCAGGGGACAAGAAAAGGAAAGAAAGAAAAAAGAAAGAGAAAAAAAAAAAAGGAGATAGAAAAAGATAAAAACAAACAAAAACAGAACAAAACAAAAAAAAAAACAGAATATGATCAAATATGATCAGGCTAGTGCATAGATCAGTGTCACACACTAGATTTTGGGCATATTTTGGTCTGTTAGAAGTAAGTGCCTGCTAAAATTTTAAAGGAAGAAAGACTTATATATGTACAAAATAAGGGTTGATACAATGAAGGGATGGAAAATGACTGTAAAGATGAAAATTATAAAAGATTTTATAAAAGGAATTGATAAGATAAGAAGTTGTTTGAAAAAAGAAAGAAGATTTAAAACAAAAGAAAAAAGGAAAGAAAAAATAGGGAGAGAATGTGATCAAGCAGGAGACTAGAACAAAGCCTTACACTAGTGATTTAGGGTATATTTTGATCTGTTAGAAGAAACTCTATTTCAAAATTTTAAAGAGAGAACAACTTATATATATATGCCAAAAATAAGAGTAACTACTATGAAGGGATAAAATATGACTCTAAAAATGAAAAATAAAAAATGTTTTTCTATAAAAGGGATTGATAAGATGTTGGTTGAAAAAGGGAAAAAGAAAATTTCAAAAAAAAAAACAGTTAAAAAAATTAACTTTAAAAACTAATGAATCATGGTAAAAAAGCCAAGAATTCGGGGCGCCTGGGTGGCTCAGTCGTTAAGCGTCTGCCTTCGGTTCAGGACATGATCCCAGAGTCCTGGGATCAAGCCCCGCATTAGGCTCCCTGCTCCGCGGGAAGCCTGCTTCTCCCTCTCCCACTCCTCCTGCTTGTGTTCCCTCTCTTGCTGTGCCTCTCTCTGTCAAATAAATAAATAAAATCTTTAAAAAAAAAAAAAAAAGCCATGAATTCTATGTGCAGTATTCCCCTACCACTGGAGTTCTCCTGTTCTCCTTGATGGGTAAACTTGGTCTTGGCTTGCTGGCTGATCTTGCTGATCTTCTGGGGGAGGGGCCTGTTGCCATGGTTCCCAATGTCTTTGCCGGAGGCGGAATTGCCCCGCCCTTGTGAGTCCGGGCTAAGCAAGCTGCTGGGGTTTGCTCTCAGGAGCTTTTGTTCCCTGCAAGCTCTCGGTACCGCTTTGGAGGACCAGGGTGAAAATGGTGGCCTCCCAATCTTCACCCGGAGGAGCTGAGAACTCGGGGCCCCGCTCCCCAGTGCGCCCCCAGAGAAAAGCAGTCACTCCCATCTCCCTGGTCTCCAGCCACACTCTGTGCTCAACCGGCCTGTGACTGAGCGTTTCTCTCTCGCACCCGACCCCGCGTGGAGTCTCCAAACCCAGCAGATCCCTGCGGTGCGCTCCCGCGCCGCTCCTCCTGGGGGAAGAAGAGGAGTCTCCCCAGCTCTGCCGCTTGTTGGGTCCCTGCTGGAGGAGCAGTGGCCCCACTGGGCCGCGGATCACAGTTTATGGCAACCCCGAGCTGAGAGCCCGTGCCTTGGCTCCGTCTCTGCAGCTGGCTTCCCCGCTCCAATACCTGGGAGCTCTGCTGCACTCAGGCACCCCCGTCTTTCCCTGACCCCGAGGGTCCTGAGACCACACTGTCCCGCGAAGTTTCCACCCCCGGCTTAGCCTCTGGAGCAACGTCCCTCTGCGGAGCCGACTTCTAAATGTTCCAATTTTGTGCTCCGTGGCTCTATCACTTGCCAGAAGCAGCTGGCAGAGGCCCCCTCCCCCGCCATCTATCCTCCCGAAGATCGCCTCGGATTCATTTCTCCACACATCCTACCTTCCAGTAAGTGGTCGCTTCTCTCAGCATACAGTGATTTTATAATCTGGTGCCTACATACTTTTCTAGCCCTATTACCAGATTTCCCTGGACCTCTGCTACCCTGCCATACTCCACACTTACAGCTCCACACCATTCCATGATATTTCATCACTCTGTCCTTACACACTGTTCTCCTTCTACCTAAGCCTTTTACTTTTCCTGCATGTGTTCTCAAAATTTTAACTTAATTTTCAACCCTAAAATCTAACTTAAGTTAAACGTTCCCTTATATATCTCCTAGCAACCCTGAAAACTTTTACTATGCTTTCATATAACCTTGTCCTTACATCGGTTGTAGAACTTACTACTTTTTATGTGTATTATTTATTCCTAATCTCCATGAGACATTATTGTTTTCTAAAAGTTAGAATCTACTGGTCTACCTCACCTACAACTTGAAAAAATATATTGTTTTGATTGAATGTTTGGGCAAATGAACAAATAATAGACTAAGCTTATGAATGAGGAAAAAAGGGGAATAAAATCCCACACAATATTTGAGAAAAGGAAATAGGAACAGGGTTAGGATTTAGAGGCTGGCTTCACACTGAGTTGAAATGACCAAGTTTCATCAAATGTGGAGGACAGAACTTTAAGAGAGATCTGTTGCATGGATTTGGAATACTATGAAATAGTTTTAGAAATAATTTTAAGCCTGGATTAATTCAACTCTCAGTCTGTATACAATAATATTTATGTAGCAAATGCTCATTTGAAACACCTAAGATATTGCTGTGCAAGACAGATCTGCTGAACAGAACCCTATTATTGCACTCACGTTGATGGATGGGGCTTATAGGATTATATCTGCATTAATAGATGTCCTACAAGACACATGCATTATAAATCATGTTGCTGACAATAAAAGTGAGTTGACCTACTGTGTAACTTTATCTTATCAAATTTCTAGTAAGGTGTTTGATAATGTTTCTTTTTACTAAAGAAAGAGGTTTTTAATTTATTCCAAAGAAAATTATTGCAATTGCAACCCTGTTTTAGTTCTTTACTGGCTAGATTTTCTTATGGAAAAGAAATACATGTCCCCTGTTACTTGGTCAGTAAAATCATTTACATTTTCACATACAGAAGTCTCATTATCTGCTAAGTTGGTGCTGAAACAGCATGAGGCATTAATTGTTATGCAGAAATAGACCTATGAATATGCTAAAATAGGATAGGGGTTAACATTTATGACTGCTTATGTATTTGTATATTTAATGTTCCTGTTTATTTCATGTGCAACATTTACTTTATGAGTGCATACAGAGGAGAATTAATGTTTGTGAGGGGTTTTGTGTCAGAGATAATATGTGAACAGTTATGTTTGCTGACCTCTCTCTTTTTCTCCTAATAACATTTGTGAATGAAAAATTCAATGAACAAGAATTTTTTTCATTCACTGTTATGCTTTGTTCTGTGATTATGTTTGGTATAAAGAGGCATATCTGTATACATGTCCATAAAATAAAGAGCTTAAAACAGTCATAAATTTATGTAAAATCTAATATTTTCTAAAAACATGTTAAAACAAACAAAGATATCCAGGAAAACCCATTTACGCCGTACTATCTTACTCATCAACTTAACTTTCTTAAATTTTTTCAACCAAAAGATATTTTTACATTAATTTTTTACTCCCTTTTACTTTCTTATATGCATGAAGTAATGTTGCCTAATCCTTCATGGTGACATTAATTTAGGAATGTCACTTTCATTATACCCATTTCATTGGGTTTGGCCTGAATATCTGTTAAAATAACACTCTAAATTACAAATGGACTAATGCTTTATGTCTTTAAACATTTATTTACTGTCTTAATTTTCTATTACAATGGGGTTAACTTAGGATTCACTTACTGTCTTCCAAAGTTAAAGATAAACAAGCTCATATACATTTTAAATGAATGGGAATTCTGGTAAGGATAGTAAGCAATGTTTTCATATCTCCTTTCACAACTCTCCAAATGAATGGAAAAACACAGAACAAAGAAGAAATTTCATCTGCATTTGAACCAGTGAATTATAATAACTCATAATGTAAACTGAAGAAAAAAGCTGCCAAATCAAGTAAAAATTAGGCCCAATGTAAAAGGGAAGCATCAATTTGACATTTATCTTTAGTTTCTATCATTATACCAGCAGGCAGGTTGTGTGAAAAAGTGGATTCTACTTTGGAGATATGAAAGGACATCGCTAGGCCATAAGAAAAATGAGGGCACCCCACTTTTGTTCAATCAGCTAAGCCAAAATAATGGAAGAAGCAGAACTGAAAGAAACATAGTCAACCTTTTTTTTTTTTTTTTTTTGGACCAATTATAACCTAACCTTGAAGATGAGGCACGGCCAAATAGATAACAGAAATATCTGAGTACGTTGTTTTGGACAGTGGGCTCTGAAGATTGCCTCACGCTGCCCTGGTTTGCTCTGGGTACCCAGACTGGGTTGAAGTCTCAGGACAGTCCCCTGAACTTATATTAGACCCTCCTGCAGAGCTGGCCTTGGCTGTGTGATTGGGGATTCCATCTATTTGTAGAGAAAATTGGTGTCACTAATGTACCCAGTATGCATTTTTCTGCCACCTGTCTTATTTATCTCTTCCACTCAAGCAACTTCACAGCTGAACAAAAAACCACAAATCAACAATCTAACCAACCAGTTTAAAGGCCATGGATAGAATTCAAACTATGTCAGGTAAAAAAAGAGGAATCAGCCCTTGCTTGGGCAGCACACACACTAAAATTGGAACGATACAGAGAAGATAAACATGCCCCCCATGCAAGGATGACATGCAAATTTGTGAAGCGTTCCATATTTAAAAAAAAAGAGGAATCAGTTAAGGCAAATTGGCAGCATCTGTTCTGGACACGTATCAGTCCCAGATACTAGATACACATGTTTCCTTTTGATAGTAATTATCATCATCATCATCATCATCATCTGTAACAACAACAACAAACCTTACAAATAAGTGAAGGACATAAATATTGTATGTAAGATATGCAGATGCTTTGAAAGAATATTTTACTTAGTATAGAAAAAGGAGTAAAATTTCCAGAGCTTTTTCATTTTTTTTTTTTTTTTCCAGAGCTCGTTTCATTGAGTTTAACATTGAAGAATAGAATAGCCAAGCCTCAGATACTTGCTACTTCTGGGGCAAAATGCCAACTTAGCCCATGGTGGTGCAAGGCGAGTTTGGCCATTTCTTCTGATTCTATAGTTCAGGTACATATTACTAAGACACAGAAGTTGTATTTCCAAAAGTTCATAGAGGAACAAAATATTGCTCAGAATTGTGAATAGTTTGTATGTTTGATTATGGAGTATTTAGAAATAATGTCAAATTAAAAGCTGGAAAATTGGTAGATGATCATCTAGGGATTCTGTTATCATAATAATAACCTGAATATTTCTCCTATAATTGAACGGGAGACTTTGAAAGCTTTTAGGTATGAGAATTCTATGAACCCAGGGGAATGTAGTTAATCGATTGGAGGAAGGGCATCCTAGAAGGGAGAATTGTTGTAGGCCACCACAATAATCTCTTTAGGAGTTGGCTGCACTTAGACTCTTAGAAAGGAGGATTTTAGAAATGTTACAAAGGCAGAAAGCACCTGATGAGATTAGACACTAAGTCCAGTTGAGCCTGACCTTTAATTACATTGTATTGTTGTGGTTGACTCTAAACTATATTAGGTTTGTGGTTTCATTAAAGGAGTCCAGTTATCAAGAACATCTGCAATTAGCTGACATAAAGTGACTGTACAAAGATATCTTTTTGTGGAGTGCTAGCAAAGCAAGGAAGGTAAACAAATAAATAAACAAGTCATTTACTTTGTTTCTTCCTCATACAACATTCAGTTTCATGGCCAGTCAAAAATAAACAGTGTATATATAACTCCATGCTGTATGAGACAAAATACAAGTAGCATTTTGGGAGAAAATATTTAAAATATTTAATTAAAAAAGATTACTCTTCATAATATGAACCAGATTTACAAGTTATTTAAAAAAAATGAGTGAACCAATTTAAAAATGTGGTAAAACATAAAAACCCAGGACACCATAGTACTAAACTTTAGTGACAATTAAATGAAGATTAGAGCAAACATGCTACTTTACTTTTCTCCTATAAGGTTATCAAAAATAAATCAATAAAATTTAAGTCTAATAACAGTCATTGGGAAGGTGAAGTAAAATACAGTATTTCAATAATTGTTGTTAAGAATGTAAATTCTGGAAGCAATTTGGCCATACTGATTAAAATAGCAAGTTTGGGGTGCCCCACAGCAAATCAATCCAATTTTAGGAATCAGTGCTATGGAAATACATGTGTAAGTACAGATGTTAGACAATAAAGTACACTTCAGATATTTTAGTAAAGTAAGTCACTGAAATGACTACCTAAACTATCTATAAGCCTCACTTGTGAAGTAAAATATAGTACTATGCTGCTACCAAAATGTGATAGAAGGATAATTTACTGACATCAAAAGATATCTGGGGCGTAATGTCATACCAAAGGAAAAATAAAACAAAAACTTTGCAGAAAACAATACATAGTAGAAAAATGGTTTTGTGTATATATGTGTTTGTGTATATACATGTATTTGTATGCCTGAGTGTAGGTATGTAAGTGAATATATACTTATACAGAAAAAGAAGGAGAGAGCATGACAAAATTACACTCCAAACTTAGTTATTGCTAGATATGTCTTTATTGCCATTTTATTACCTGTTTTGTGGTGGTTTTGAAGATTTTCTCTGATCCTTTCTTGTATTTCTCTCTCTTGTGGTTTGCTGGTTTTCTTTAGTGATATATTTGGATTACTTTCTCTTTACTTTTTGCATACTTATTAGTGGGTTTTGATTTGTGGTTAGCATTTGGTTTGTACATAATGTGTTCCCCATATAGCAGTCTATATTAAGTTGATGGTCACTGAAGTTTGAAACCATTCTTTATTCTTCTGCTCCCCACATTTTAGATATATGGTGTCATATTTTACATCCTATTATTTTGTGAGTTCCCTGGCTGGTATTTTACAAAAATATTCATTTTTTCACAGCTTTGTGTTTCTTACTTTTATACTGTCACTTTTGGTCTTTCCTTTCCATTGAGTCCCCCTTAATATTTCTTGCAGAGCTAGTTTAGTTGTCATGAACTCCCTTAGTTTCTGTTGGTCTGAGAAACTGTTTATCTCTCCTTCTATTGCCGGATAGAGTATTTGACTACAGATTTTTCGCATTCAGCAATTTGAATATATCATGCCACTGTCTTCAGGCTTTGAAAGTTTCTGCTAAAAACCTCTTGATAGTCTTAGGGGGGGTTTCCCTTATATGTAAGCGTCTTCTTTCATCTCAGTGTTTTTCTTTATCACTATATTTTGCCATTTTAATTATAATATGTCTTGGTGTGGATCTACTTTTGTTGATTTTGTTGGAGGTTCTCTGGGTCTCCTGGGTCTGGATATCTGTAACCTTCCCCAGATCAGGGAAGTTTTCAGCTATTATCTCTTCAAATAAATTTTCTGCCCCCTTTGCTCTCTTCTTCCAAGACTCCTATAATGTGAATGTTACTACATTTGTTGGAGTCCCTGAGTTCCCTAAGTCTATTCTTATTTTGCATAATTCTTTTTTCTCTATTATGTTCAGCTTGATTACTTGCTTTGTCTTCTAGATCATTAATTTGTTCCTCTGCTTCTTCCAGCCTGCTATTCATTCCATCAGTCTTGTCATTTTGTTTATTGAGCCCTTTATCTCTGCTGTATTATTCCTTACTTCTGTATCAATGGTCTCACTCATGTCTTCCACTCTTTTCTCAAGTCCAGTGAATATCTTTATCATCATTACTTTAAATTCTCTATCAGGGATGTTACTTATATCTGTTTCACTTAAATCTCTGGCGATGTCTTTGTCCTGTTGTTCATTTGGGACAAATTCTTCTGTCTTCTCATTTTGTCTAAGTCTCTATGCCTGCTTCTGTGTGTTAGGGAAGTCAGCTATGTCTCCTGTTCTTGAGGGTAATGGCTTTATGAAAAAGAAGTCCTGTAGTGCCCTGAAGTGTAGTATTTATTTCCTGTTCCTCAGAGCCTAACACTTCAGGGAGTGTCTCCACCGTATGCTGTGTGTGCTCTGCTATTGTGTTCTGGCCACTTTATCTTTTAGGCCAGGTGTCTTCAGAGGCCCACTTTGCCTGTTGTGGGCAGTGTTTGGTCCCTTACCTGAGTGTGGCACATTTTAACTATGTGTGCTCTGGTCTGCTTGTGAAAAGAGACTGGCCACCACTACTGCCAGAACTGAAGCCCTACAAAACTCTGGTTGGAAGATGTGGTGGGAGCAGATTTGGGCTGGTGGTCTGGTGGAGGGACCCACCCTGCTGGGACTGAGGCAGTCATGACTAGGAAGGGCAGTTCTTCCAGGGCATGGGGGTGGGGGTGCAGAGCATGGTGTAGGCAAGTTAGGTTCCTGCAGATGATTCTGTGTTTATGCTGAACAGTAGGGAAGGGAAATGGCACCTGCCAATTTCTTTGTTCCCAGAAGGCTCTCTCTGTGAATGCTGCCTCTCTGGGACATGTTTGGAGATAAGCAAATAACATCCCTCTTTAGATCACTGTGTCCTCTTTAGATCGCTGTTTCCATGCTGTATGTCTGCAGACTGTTTGCCCTGCCTTCTATCCAGGAGCAGCCCCAATACCTCTGGGCTCTACCTGAGCCAAGCCTACTGACTTTTAGAGCTCCAGGCTTTAAGCCCCACTGGTTGTAAGAACTCATGAAATTTGGCCCCTCTTGCTTTCCAAGCCAACTGCTATGGGGATTCGTTTTCCCCATTAGCTCCCCACCTCTGTGTGCTAATTTTAATTTCACCCTTTTCCATGACCTATGCTCCCACCCCACCATAGCAGCCACTATTTGTTTCTCTTCCAAACCACATGTCTGCATTTCCTTCCCTCTTCAGTGTGGCCTCTTATCTACCTTTAGTGGTGGAGTTTGTTCTGTCAGTCTTCAAGTTAATTTCCAGGGTATTTTGGGTGATTTGATAGTTACCTAGTTGTGTTAAAATCTTTAAAAAAAAAAAAGAAAGAAAGATTTCACAGTTGATTCAATGCCTCATAAGAGGCTTGGGAAAAAGGAAAGAAAACAAAGGAAAGGGAAAAAGACCAATAGCAATGGATAGAAAGAATATAGTAACATATTAATTACTGATAACTTCTGGATTTATTACATTGTTTTTACTAGCTTTATAAAATGTCTTTCATAAACTCAGAGGGCTTTATAATGCAATTTTGTGTTTTATCCTCATTATGTAGTTGTGTATTAAAATATAGGGACTTCTATTCCATTAAAAAAATCTAGAAATTATTTCCAAGACACACAATGTCATTCATGGAATGAATAGGAATATTTTTATGATCTATATCATTGATATTTAATAAACTATTGGGAAAACATTTTTTTAAAGATTTATTCATTTATTTGAGAGAGTACATGAGAGAGGGGAGGGTTAGAGGGAGAAGCAGGATCCTAGCTGAGCAGGGAGCCCGATGCGGAACTCAATCCCGGGACTCCAGGATCATGACCTGAGCCGAAGGCAGTCGCTTAACCAACTGAGCCACCCAGGCACCCCGGGAAAACATTTTGACAGTAATGAGAAAACATCTGGCCTTCAAGATAATTTTTTTTTAACATTCTACAACAATGATGACCACAAAGTCTGAATATGTTCTATTTTAATAATGATGTCACTTTGTATATATTTTGTGAACTTTCTTTTCTTTACTGGAGGTATTTCCTGTTTAACCTCCCTTATATTGTAATTTTGAAAGAAAATTCTTTGGAATAATACTATGTGAAATATTTTACAACTGGGTTATATTTTCACTCCAGCAACATTATTTATGTGGATGTAGATCCCAATTTGAATAAATTCTCTGTGCATCTCAAAGTGTGCTTATTCTGCACAAGTTCTGCCATAAATTAGAGGCAGTTAAGATTTCCTATGGGCTAAAATATGACAAGTAAGCATCTAACTTGCAGTTTTATTCCTCTTTTCTTTTCTTTTCCTTCTTTCTCTCTCTCTCTTTTGAACATCCGGTGAAATATTCCCCCTTTTAATATATCATTGTATTATATAGTTATGTAATATTACTTATATATAATGAAAGTAGATAATTAGTTGTCATAATTTAGTTGAAGCCATACTCAGGAGCCAGGATTTACCTTAAATAGAATAAGTACCTTTAGCTATATGTATCATGTAAATACATTAATATTTAAGATTATTTTAAATGATATTTTGAATGTGGAGAGAAAACATAGTCTAAAAAAAGAAAAATATCACTTGTAACATGATAGGCAAAATACTGTAATCAACACTACATTATTTGATCAATTTGGAAGAAATATTGATAAATAGGAATTCACTTAATATATTGTTCAGCCTTTATTTGCCAATGGAAACAAAGATAATATAAACCAACATCCCCTATACCTTTGGAAATTGATGTTTAAATCAGCTAGTGTAATGAATATGCATTGCTTTTGGTCATTGTGTAATTAAACAAGTTATACTTGTTGAAAGATGTAATAACTCATATATTGTATATAATATATATTTCATTTTGTCAACAAAGAATTGTTTTTTATTTTACTGAAAGTTTTTTCACATTTTTCTCAAATTCTTCCCATACTAAATTTAGGGAATAAATAAACTATGTAATTTTTATACTTTTGACTGAAATATTGAATCAGATCATAGAAAGAAAGGATAACTGCCCAAGGAACAAATTCTTATGTCAACTCTTCTCATACACCATTTCTTCACCATATTCAGACTTAAATGACAATACTAATAACTGATAATTACACTTTACTCTACAACTTCTCATTCTGCTGACTCTCTGAAAATGTTTCTCAATGTTTTTCCTTGGCTACTCTCACCATTCCCCTGCCCTTCACTCCTAGGGTTCTAGTCTTTTTTCTCCTCCCTTAATAATCTATATGTACTCAGTACTTCCATGACCTATGCCTTCAATAATTATTCACAAAACACAACTCAGATGGAGACCTCACTTCTTATTCTGAAATCCCTTCAAAATTTTCCCCATCTCCATTTTGCTTTATTATTATCTAACCTGCATCCTGCTATTATAATCGTTCTATATAAAAAGCTGGGAATTCTATGAATTGGTTTTCCATTCCCTTCAGTATAAAGCCCCAACTCCTTTCAAGGCCCTTAAACACTCTTTAACGGTCTCTATTTCATTAAATCAGTATGTTTCTGGTTATATCCACTTTCTTCATCCTCTCCAATTTTTCCCAGAGAATCTGTATTATCTACATTGCAACTTTCTTGCAACATTGTTAATTGTACACACTGGAAAATTGTCCATTTCTACCCATGACTTTCAAATGTCTAACCAAGCATTAATGTAAGTGGATCAACTATTCAGAATTATTTGAAACTAAGAGTAAAATTTACATATAAACACAAAATATTTTTAGTATTTTATATGAATTAAGTATTTCCAGGGATTTTTTTTAAGAATACAATTACTGTGTAAATAGAAGAAATAATGTAAATATCTTCTGTTGAGAACATTACCATAGGTGTTTGCCATTTTGAAAGCTTGCAACACAAGTGTCAACACTGCTTGTGGTATTTTAATTGCCAATATAGCAGACTTACTTGTAGCATCATGAATCTATTTAAAGGATACACTTATTTAATACTTCAAAAGGTCAATTTTTTAAAATATTTTTAAAAGAAGAGTAATCAGGTAAATATTCAAAATTATGTTATTGATCATTGCCCACAAATGTTAGACATCAATGGCCTACACTGCCAAACCAGTCAACTGTTTTATTTGTTTGTTTGCTTGCTTAATGAGGCAAAGATGACACCAAAGCTTTGTGAAGAAATATATGCTAGAGTTTGCAAAGATAATTTATACTTCTGAGATTTAAGGGAAAGTTCAAAAGTAGTATTATGAATGTGAAAATAAATGTTTAAATTCGAACGATAAACTCCTTTCTTTTAGAATAGGACAGATTATTTAAAAATGTGGTAATATGGTCATTTTCTTGTCCACTGAGAAAGCTTACTAATATAACCTAAAATCTAAATGAAATATATAGGGGCACCTGGGTGGCTCAGTCATTAAGCATCTGCCTTCGGCTCGGGTCATGAAGCCAGGGTCCTCGGATGGAGCCTCGCATTGGGCTCCCTTCTCAGCAGGAGGCTTGCTTCTTCCTCTCTCACTCCCCTGCTTGTGTTCCCTCTCTCACTGTCTCTCTCTCTCTGTCAAATAAATAAATAAAATCTTTTAAAAAATAAATAAATTATATGTATATATATACGTGTGTGTATATATATATATATATGTGTATATATATATATATATATATAGTCCACCAAGAGTTATACTATTTTAGGTAGACCTAATAAGATGGAGTAAGATGTCCAAAGTATATGTAACAACTACAATCAAATGAATTTTCATTGCAAATGAAGAAAGTATCATTTATGAAAATCAGGATAGAAATTTTGCCTCTTTTGTTAGCATTCTATTGCAGTACCAAGAGAATGAATGAATAAAAATGGAACCATATTTTAGAAGGGTTTTGTATCCAAGATTAAGGCTATAAAATTATAACTTGAAGGTTACAATTTTTTCTCATTATTAAAAAATACTAATTCCAGGAAATTTAGAAAAGCTAAAACTAAGCAAAAATAATAAAAAGAAACCACTCAAAATATCATCACTATAAGATGATTACTTTTAAGTGTTTCATTGTAGCCCTATTTTCCTGCATATTAATTTAATTAATTAAATTGATCATACATGATTAATTTGGTCTTGAAGGGGCAATAAAAACATGAAGATTTTTTCTCACAAATGTCCCTGTCAATCACTCTGTGAGTCCCTTATTTCTTAACCCACTGAATAAAATAAAAAACAGGCACCATGGCTCTCATGATGATTTTTAGCTAATAAAAGTTCCTCCAGGAATCTTGAGTCACAGAAATAGCCTCATTTCTGTAACTAAACTGTCCAGTCTTGTCAAATACATATTAGGTGAGTCCTGTGGAACCTTGGTGACTGCTTAATAAGTGGTAGTTCTCACGGGATGTTAAGAAGGAAAGAAAACATGTAGTGTATTTACCTATTAAAAATTCACTATTTGAAGCCAGTTTGCTGATCAAATTCTTATGCCAGTTATTTTAGTTCTTTGGGAGATTTTGGTACACAGGGTTAATCTGGAGGCATTAATGAATTAGTATGGCAATGAAGTTAAATGATCTTCTGGGTTGCTGTGATAGTGTAAATTTGTAAAACTTGGAGTTAACTTATTGCAGTGTTCTACTCCCAACAATTTATCAGTGATTATTTTGGCAAAGAGATAGCTAGCATTTGATTAAGAACATGGACTTTGCAAGGAGACTGCCTGCATTTTGTTGTTGTTGTTAAAGATTTTATTTATTTATTTGAGAGAGACAGTGTGTGCAGGAGGAAAGCAGAGCAGAAGGAGGGGCAGAGAGAGAAAATCCCAAGCAGACTCCACATTGATGGAGCCCCATGTGGGGCTTGATCCCATGACCCTGAGATCATGACCTGAACTGAAACCAAGACTTGGAGCTTAGCTGCCGAGCCACCCAGGAGCCCTGGATTTTTAATATAGGCACTTTAGGAAACTGTTTAAGGCAAGAAATCTTATTGTGACTCACTTTTCTCACCTACTAAAGGGAGTCATTATACTAGTTACCTCACCAAGTTGAGTACTAAATAATATATTCAATATCTTAAAAATATAAAGTATGAAATCCTAAGTTCATCATAGTTACAACCATCTCAAATGACATGGAGTTTTTTTTTTTTTAAAGATTTTATTTATTTATTTGAGAGAGAATGAGAGATAGAGAGCACGAGAGGGAAGAGGGTCAGAGGGAGAAGCAGACTCCCTGCTGGGCAGGGAGCCCGATGTGGGACCTGATCCCGGGACTCCAGGATCATGACCTGAGCCGAAGGTAGTCTCTTAACCAACTGAGCCACCCAGGCGCCCGACATGGAGTTTAATCAGCAAGATTCTGAGAATTTTATGGGCTAGGCCAATTGAAATCAAAGGCTTATTACTTTTTAACATAGAGTCCTGTCACAGAGTGAATAACCAATAAATGCTTTTAAGTAACTGATAGAGAGAAATCACCATATTCAATTTTCAATATTAATAACTACAAATGGTACCTAACCAGTTCCAGCATTTGGCCAATTTAGAACATAAACTGAAGAAAGATCACCCCCAAGTTACAGTGCATGGTGCTCTCCTTCAAAGGCGATTTTATTTTATTTCTTTTTTTAAAAGAGTTTATTTATTCATAAGAGACAGAGAGAGAGAGAGAGGGGCAGAGGGAGAAGCAGGCTCCCCACTGAGCAGGGAGCCCGATGTGGGACTTGATCCCAGGACCCTGAGATCATGACCTGAGCCGAAGGCAGATGCTTAACCATCTGAGCCACGTAGGCACCCCACAGGCGATTTTAAAAACTAAGTTAAAAATTAAAGGTTAGTGATTAAAATTTATGAAAATCAAATAGCACTGCCACATTACCAACATTGTTACTGCAAGTAAACACATTATCTGCACACCACACTCGAAAAAATCAATCTCTAAATTATATTCACATTCTGTGGCATTAAGCAAGATTTTTGCTTGGAGACTTCTGATGAACAATAAACAAACTTGAAACTGAACCAACCCAGACGATTGTTTTTATGTGTTTTATGTGCTTTAGTGGTAGGGAACAAATTGAATTTACTCAACATAGGAAGAATGTAAGAAAAATCATTTTAATTGTTCTCTCAATTTCTTTTTCTGGATAACCATGAGATAGTCGGTTTTCTTTTTTCTAGTTATTTTAGTAAGACATTCCATTATTGCAGAAACTGCACAATAGCTCTGAGAGCTATCACAAAGAACAGATGAACTATAAACTATTGGTGGGAAATCTCTCCATGCCCAAATTAAAGAAATTGTATTATGATAATTGATACAAATTCAAAATAGCTTAGCAGCATTTTATTTAAACCATACCGAGAGACAACACCGACTTAGAGATTAAGTGTGAATCCTGAATCCAGAATGAAAACCCTGTAAAGCCCTTCTCAACCACAAGCTGTGTAAATTTAGAATATTTTATTCTCTGTGCTTGAGTGTCCCCAAAAAGCAAATGTGGATGGCCAAAGAGGTTTCTACTTTTTAGAGCCATTGTGAGAATAATATGTGTAAACTGTGAGTTACCTAATTATCATATGGAGTTCTGTCCTCATATAGTACCAGGACCAATAAGAATATGATGCACGGAAAATGATCTGAATTCAGTGTAGAGAGTTTTGCAATAGTCGCCGTCAGCTCCTTCAACTGGTAGAAAGTTCCTTTTGATGAGGGGAATGAGGAATGTTGGATACTTATCAGGATATTGAAGAAAGGTTTGCACAATAGGAATCTAGCTGAAATACATCTACGTTTCTTCTAATATTCAGATTCTATTAGTCTCAAGGTGAGAATCTTCATAATGATCATTTCAGCTCTGCCTAATAATACCCTGGTTGAGACTCATAAAATTTAAATGAGGTAACTTTGTAAGGGATTCTTCTACTTTCACATTTCTCGACTTCAGCAAAGTTTCAACCTCTAACCTTAATGAATTTTTCTCATGAAACAATGCATATAAAATTATTTTCATAAATCTTTTATAGAGGTTTTTTTAGTGTTCACCTTAAAAGTAAAAAATCTCTGTTTTACATATTAATATAAAACCGTATAGCAGTTACATTTCTTTTATAAAAACTAAACAAAACATGGCATTTCCTGATAATTTCCAGCATGTCTCTTTAAATATATAAGGCATAACGTAAACATTCTATTATTTTCAAGTTTTTAATTAAATTCCAGTTAGTTAACATACAGTGTAATATCAGTTTCAGGTGTACAATATAGTGATTCAGCACTTCTATACAACACTGGTGCTCATCACAGAAAGTAGTAAGCATTCCTTTAAACATGCATTAAAAATGTAAGAAATAGTATCATGATCTTTGATACAAGCCCACCAGCGTTCAGTTGAATATTTTAATCTGTATTTTCTTTAATACTGTGTTTCTCAGATTATAAGTACTCTTTCCATTTTATTTCTCTGTTGGTCAGTGTACTTTCCATTTTTATTTACTCTCCATCCTTTGGAATTCTACAGGCGTCCAGTAATAAAATCTCAGAACTAATGTACAAAGATGCATTTTATTTATTTATTTATTTATTCACTTTTAAAGATTTTATTTATTTATTAGAGAGAGAGAGCGCACAATCGGGGGTAGGGAGAGGAACAAGCAGACTCAGCACTGAGAGCGGGACTCTCTGTGGGCCCAATCCCACAATCCCAAGACCACAACCTTAGCTGAAATCAAGAGTCGTATGTGCAACCACCTGAGCCACCCAGGCACTCCCAAAGATTCATTTTGAAATACTGACAAGTTTGTTTTTTGAAGTTTTGGTTAAAATTATCACTATCACTCTTATGTGAAACATTTTGTTTTTGTTTTTTTTTAATGATCTCATTTGTTTCTGTTTTCTACTTACCCTCATTTGAGGTCTCTCCTTATGATTGTATTCAGTTTCTCCCCAGCAGGCTCCTCCCTCTACTTTGCAAGAGGCTCAAACAAGCATTGATTCTAAAAAAAATACATGTTAAACACCCAAGCTGTTCCAGGTTTGAGATAATTATCAAAGATTTAGTCAAGTAGATGGGTCTTATCTTTAAAAAAAAAAAAGTGTATTGTAAAACCAGGGTATCGAATTCTCACTTTCTAGCACTATCATTCTCTCCACATAGTGTTCTGGTTCTGCCAGCACTAAATTCAGTATTAGGCCTTTAAATTCTTACCGTGAAGCTTCTACACCCGCCACTTGGCTGAAAAGTGCTCTTTAAGGACACTAATTGCAAATCTGTGGATTTGTTCTGTTTTCTTTCTTTTTTTTTTTAAGATTTTATTTAATTATTTGAGTGAGAGCGAGAGAGAGCATGAGCGGGGGGAGGGGCAGAGGGAGAGGGAGAAGCAGTCTCCCTGATGAGCAAGGAGCCCTACTCTGGGCTCAATCCCAGGACCCCAAGATCATGACCTGAGCCGAAGGCAGATGCTTAACCAACTGAGCTCCCAGGCGCCCCAGGTTTGTTCTGTTTTCATTCTCCTTCAACTTTCAATATTTTTCAGTGTATTGATTCAGCTGGCTTTAAAATTTTCTTTTGCTTGTTTTCTCTGTTTCATGAATATCTTCTTTTCTTCCCTTTTCCTTAAATCAGTCATGTTGGCCAAACTATAAAAGGTCTTCGACTGTCTACCAATTGTAATGACTCCAGGTCCTGCCTGTCCAAAACTTACCTCTTCATGAACTTCTATTTCTAGCTTCCTGCTCTATAGTTCCCATATATTATGCCTTATTATTTCAAAAGCAATGAGTCTTGTAAAAACCCTTTGTACTTTAACAGATGTTAAGTTTTTCTTGAACATCTTCATTCCTGCCAAAAGTATCATTGATGTATTTGGCTACCAGACTGCGAACTGATGTCCACATTTAGGTTGGCATTCAGCCTCTTGCACCTAATTCCACTCTGCTCACTCTACTTTGTTTTCTTTCACTCTCCCCAAATATGCCATCTGTTTATCCTTGACAAGGATTGTCATTGTTCTCCAAGCATAACATACATATTTCTGTCTTTTAAATTTTTTGTAACTTTTCTATAACTCTTCATTATATGTTTAATTTATTGGCCAACTCATTCATGGAAATTTATCTACCTACCCTAGTCCTTGATAATATAATCCCATCCCAAACAAAGTTAAGTACAAAGGGGACTGGTTTAAAGATACCTGATTCTAGGTTTAAATTAACCACTAATCTAGGTATGTATCCTTGGATAAATCTCCTAATTTCTATGAGCCTCATGACTTATGCACATAAAGAAGACCAAATAAGATAATATGAGTAAAGTGCCTGTCACAGTAAAATAAATATTAGGTACATTAATGTTATTATATTGCCCCTGACATTTTTCAAATGGTGCATTTTTTCATTTATTTCTGTCTTCACAATTCGGCATTAAAATATGACACCAAAAACATCATAATATGAAATAACTTAAGCAGTTTCCCTATGTAATAATACTCTGTAAATGTCATTTCCATTCTAGTCACCTGTTTGCATACACAGTGTCTTGTAACAGCACTGTAGCTGGTCTTACACACTCCTCGCTGGCTGACTTAAGGCCCTTGATCTGTAACAGAACTAATTTACTTTCTTTGAGATTTGCAGATCACTGGCCTTGGGGAATAAAGGACCAGAATGTTCCTAGGCCACAGAGGCCAGCATGTCTGTTTGAAGTCCCTTTAGCTTTCTGATTAGCCCAGCAGTCTTTTAGCAAAGTGTTTTTCTTTTTTAAGGTTACACAAATGACTTTACTGACCTCCCTTTGTGCATCTGTAGACCTTGCCCCTCTTTGCAGAAAGAACAGACTTCTCTTGCACAACCCCTGGGTACCAAGGAATCAGATCTTCTTGCACAACCCTCCCCCACCCCCACCCCAGGTACCAAGGAACTAGAACTTCTTGCACAACCTCCAAGCACTGAAATAACCCTATAGCTGACATCATTGAGTCTGCACTTAATCAAGTAATGTCACAGACCACTGCTCTCCTCTACGTGATTAAACCCCTTTAAAAATCTCTGGGCCACTCAGAAACCTGGGTAGTTGGCCTTTGGACAAGAACCTACCTTCTCCCCAGTTGGCCAGCCTCCTGAATAAAGCTCATATACCTTTCCAATCAAAACCTGTCCCTGGAGTATTGGCCTTTCTAGCAATGGGCAGCTGAACTTGGGTTTCAGTAACTGTCTGACAAATACATTTTGTGAGTTTCTGGTTTGTGTTTATGGTGATATTTGGATTACTGCTTAATTACTTCACTTCAAAGAGAAAAGATCTTTGTTTTCCCTAGAAAACAGAATCCAGCACAAAACTAATGGGGCAAGGTTTTACTAGGATATACAATCTCAGGGTTGCAAAATTGAGGAGAAAAGGGAAAGAGGGAAAGCAAATATCAGTCCATGTATGACTTATACCATCTCTATCTCTTCATACAAAGTAGCCATCTAAGTATACTTTCCACAGCTTTTTATGGAAAGATTTCATCACTGTCCTGGCTAGCACAGGGATTCCATGCCAACCCTTTTCTAAACTAGGACTGAATTCTTTTCCTTTTCATAAATGCATTTGTAAGGAAGCCCCGAAGCCATATGCATGAGTTGAGGAATAGGCATGCATTTATTAGTGCCTTTTAGACCTCCTCGAGCCTGGTTTAAGTTCAACACTTCCATTGGAAAATTACACTCTCCAATGGATGGTTTCTATGATTACTTCTCACTACCATCCAGTGGACTTAATAACACCAAAACAATTTTCATAATCCCTGGATATTCCATGGTTAAATCCTCGGTCATTACTTGAGCCCAATAGTGTTCAAGAGTTGTTTTTTCAAACAGAGAACAATTCTTGATTGCAGTGGGTGGTCTTGCTACAGGCCTTTAGAAGTTGGAACCATGATTTTATCACTGAGACTTGACAGACTCTCTTCCCAACATTGTTATCCACCATGGCTACTTCCAGAACTAACTGAATGACTGGTCAGATGGTACAAATGGAGGGAAGCTTACACAGTAACTGGGACATGCATACTCTAGCCCCATTAGAAACATATAGCCAACCAACATATAGATTTGAGTCATATTCCCATGTGCTTTAAAAAATTCAGAGGAACCTAACAAATGTGCTTCATTTTCAGTGGTTAGATGTGGACAAGGACAATGACTTGCTATCTAGAGAAGGTCTCCTGCTATACTCCAGACTATAAGATTCTTGAAAAATCCACAGATGCAGCAGATCCTTGAAAACTCATAGGATTTAGCCCTAGCAATCTGGCATACATGAGTCTTGCTAGGTTATCCAAAATATTTGCCACTTCTTCGTCACCGAATCCGATTAGTATGATGATATCAATAGGGTGGCTACCTGTGATGCTCTATGAATGTCAGGACAGTCAAGGTTTTTGTAGACCCTATTATGACAAAAAATAATTATACCAAAAGTTCTGTGATTATAAAAATGTACTGCCACCTTTGTGGTGTAAAGAGAATATTCTTTTGTTCTTTGCTGATAATGAGAATTGAGAAGAAAGCATTTCTCTAGTCAGTAGCTGGATAATAATGCTCCTGGCAACTAGGAGGGTTGTCCCATACCTGGGAGCACTACCTAAGTCTGGCTCCATACGTGAGGGGATGCACTCTTCCTCTTTCCAATCCTTCCTGAGTTTGGCTTGTGTTTATTTTTTCTGGCCAACTCTAGACACTCTTCAGAGATGGGTCACAAAGTACAAATTTTGTAATTTTGGTATTTCTGCATATGACTTCAGTTCTCTGCTATTGGCATTTAAAATTAGCATTGCACAATATAAGGATGGATAGAAAAATTCATACTAGTGGTTTAAAATTTTATTTTATTTAGAATGAAATTAAATAACAAATAAAAAGCACCAAAGACAAATAAAAAGTGAGACTGTAGAAGAAAAGAAAAAGCTTTGTATGTACTTTTTATAGCATTTTTTCATGCTCCTTGAAAAAGAGGCTCTGCATTCATTTTGCATTGTGCCTCACAGATCATGTAGCCAGGCCTGCCTCCAGGAGATTCTGGTACATTCAAAGAGTTGAGAACCACTGCTCTAACACATCAGGGAATTAATGAGAGCGGTCTGCCAGCTGTTAGCATATCTTAGTTACACATTTATATCTCAGAAGATACTCACAGAGAAGGTCTATAGAACCACACTGAGACAAAACTGCATTTTCATGCAGCTTCTATTGGCCCCACTATACCCAGAAAGCCATTATGGCATTTCAATGTTACCACAAACCTCTTATCAAACAGTCCACCAAGGTATTCAGTTTCCTTTTCTCAGTGCTCATTGATCTGTCAAAGGCTGCAGATCCACTGAGGGAAGGATCAGAGGGAAATTTCTTGTATACACCTGTGGTGGTTTACTTCTCAAGGGTTCTCATTCTTTCCCTTAAGTTAATAGATTCTGAATCTGTGAACCTATACTGATCTAGAAATTGTACGAACTAGAATTTGTCATTTCAGTAGCTAATATCCACTATCTAATCCCCAGCTATCAAGTTTTCTTCCTCTTCAAAGGAAGAAACACCCTGAGGAAAAGCCCATCAGTTTCACCCCAACATACTTGAAGATCAATTCCACGGATTCTCAGGGATCTAGGAAATCTATATGACACGCAGGCCTCCCTGCTCTTTATTTTTATTATATGTGTCTTGCTTCTGATGATTAACTGCTTCCATCTAGATTCTTCCATTCTAGAATATCAATATTTCCAGTGATATTCAACTCCAAGAAGATGACAGCACCTCCATGTCTAACTCCGGACTTCTCCACATAATGGTGCCCCCTTCAGCATCCTTTTTTGGGCCCTTCCAAGAAGCATAAAATGAAGAGATTTTCAGTTCTTTTAAATAATCCATTTTATTTTATTTTTTAAGTATTTTTATTTATTTTTGCGAGAGAGAGAGAGAGAGAACAAGCACAGGGAAGCAGCAGAGGGAGAGGAAGAAGCAGGCTCCCCGATGAGCAAGGAGCCCTATGTGAAGACTCGATCCAGGACCCTGAGATCATGTCCTGAGCCGAAGGCAGGCGCTTAACCGACTGAGCCACCCAGGCATCCCTAAATAATCCATTTTAATATTTCCACCTCCTTCTGACTTCTGTTGTCTTCCTCAATAATATGTTAATAAAGTTCTAGCATCTCCAACTCATTTACTGTAGGGCATAATCACCTACAGACTTCAGGGTCGCATCCACGTTCACTATTAAACTCTTAGCCAGTATACTGAATCCCAGATAATGAGTGAGTGGCTAACATAAATAAATGTTCTTCATTCCTACATTCCTCCATCCTGGCCAATATTTTTTTACCTATTATTTAGTGTCTTTATTTTATTTTGATTCCCTCTAGATGCCATGTAGTAGGACACCAGCCTTAAATACTTAAAACTCTTAATCCTATGACTACTCTTACAATAGGTCTTATAATAACATCCCAAGGCAGGCAGAAAGGGAAAAGTGAGGTAGAGCGGCTGGTGGGAGTGAGATCAGGCAGGGCCTTATGGTAGTGTTAAGTTCTCCACACATGATCCCACAAGATCCCACTTGCCCTTCTTCGACAAACACTGTTAAAATGTCCTGTTAAAATTATATATATATATATGTAATGTATTTTATATAAAAAGTTATATAGTTTTCTATCAAGCATTTTTAGATAAAAGACCACATGATTTTATCCACTTGATATGCCCTAAAGCTCTTAATACACAATGGTAAATTTAAATCTTTGCTGTGACTTTCCTGTTACCACAAATTAAAAATATTTGCAACATGGGGCGCCTGGGTGGCTCAGTCGTTAAGTGTCTGCCTTCGACTCAGGTCATGATCCCGAGGTCGTGGGATCAAGCCCCACATCGGGCTCCCTGCTCAGCGGGAAGCCTGCTTCTCCCTCTCCCGCTCCCCCTGCTTGTGTTCCCTCTCTCGCTGTGTCTCCCTCTCTCTCTGTCAAATAAATAAATAAAATCTTAAAAAAATATTTGCAACATATTACAAGTTTAGAGCTATGTGTAATGCTTTTGGTTGAAGTACCATCTATCCATATTATCACTCACCGTCTAGTAATTTTTATGGGATTCCACTAAAATTCAGGGTGGAAGAATGTAGGAATGAAGAAAATTTATTTATGTTAGCCACTCACTCATTATCTGGGACTCATGGTAGTACTTTACTGCATCTTATTTATAAAATATAATAATATTCCATGGAATATGTTTGGCATCAACTTTCGTATTTAAGGCATTATATGTAAACATACATGTTGTAATGTAGTTAATGGTTCTTTTATTTGCTGAGAGATAATGGCATGCACTAAATTATTTGGCAAACTGGAGGAAAACTTATTATACATTTATATAACTACTAAGGGGATTATTCTCTTTATTCCAATTATTTTACACAAAGTATACTCTCACTCATTTCCATTTTACAGTTTTCATGGGAAGAATTTTTATAGCTTGCTTTTGATTTTTACTTGATTTTTTTGACAATGATTACAATTATGTCCGCTGTTTAAAAATTTTAAAATAGGTTAAATATAAGAGAATATACTGTGCTGTGATTTTTAATGTGGGTTGTAAGCAGCTAGTAAATTAGCCTACCCCAGAAGGGAAATAGTCTAAATCCTTTTATTAAGCAATAAATGAATGCAAAATTATAATTAAAATTTTACATGCTTCTGTAGAGACCATTTAGACCTTAAGATTGCAAAATTGTAATGTATTCTTTGATGCAGAGTGCTAATGCTGTTTTTAACTGCAAACTAATCAATGTGGTTATATAAGCAACTTCCATACTCACTCTTTCCTTTTTTTCTGCACATACTTTTTACCCCAACTGCTTGGCTATTTTAGATTATGCATATACCAGGCTTTCTTGATGAATCATTTATGCTTACAAACATAAGAACAAAAGACTATATAAATACAGGTTGACAAAACAATCCTTTTGGTCTGGAAAAAATTTATTTTTCTATTAAGATAAGGGATAAGCTTTCTTTCAATTTTCTGTAAGCACAAAATGAGCACTACCTGATAAAATATACATTTTTATGCACCAAAGAAGATTCTTACAGTCAATTTTCTGCAAGATGTCTTTGCAAGGAAAACAGACATATTATCGTGTGTTAAAATTCTGTTTTTCTAGCAAAGTTCTAGAGGACCATTATTTTTATGTTTTTCTGGGGCATTGTAACTCATTTAAGAAAAAGTTTATATGATCAAGTGTCCTGGACACTTGGCTGCAGTGAAAAGAAACAGCTCTGAATACTTAGGTATGCTATTGCTTCCTGATTTAATTGGCAATGATACCATTTCTCCCTGGGCTGGCACAAATATGTGCTTCTCATAAAGATTGTGCAGAGATTTTCACGTTCCTCCTAACTTTTCCATCTGCTGCCATTCTCAATGATTTCTATAAGACACCTAAAAGAAACTAAGCAAATATTGATGAAGAGCAATTTATGAAGAAGGGGGGGCAGAGAGGTTTGGGCTCCATCAAGGTGTAAATGTTCCTAATATTAAATTATAAAAATCAATACTACTACTCTAATAATTTATGCATGCATAGTGTTACACAGTTTGCAAAGCAATTCATATGTTTGGGAATGGTTAGTTACTTTTCTGTTAAACCAAAAAAATGGAAGCAGAACTGTTTAGCTGACTGGGCTGTGTTTTTGGTACTGAAGTTTATAAATGATTTGTATGTGCTCCCTTCTTCCCTCTTCTGCGTGTTAGTAGATAACATATATTGCCTATTTATGTTTTCAAACAGTATATTTCCAGTATCAAAAGTAGACCAAATTATTACAAGTGTTAAAGAATCCCATGAAAATAATTGTTTAGTTTGCATAACATTGTAAAGTTTAGGAATTATTTCCTTCTAAGCTCAATGTGCTCATAAGCAAATCAGAAAAGTTTTCCAGACTAGGAGTTGTTACAAAACCCATATTCAAAGTGAAGAGATAATATGTTGGAATAATGAAGTGCCTTTACCTGGGAAATCCTGACCAGAGAGTATTGGAATGGGATGTTTCTCCAGTCCTTCTTACTGAAGAATTATTGCTCTTTCCACTATAATTTCTAAGTTATTTTACCACTTTAGCAACATTTTGTTGGAAAAGGCAAAGTCATAATATATGAGTCATAGACTCATACATTTTTAAGGAACTTAAAAATAACAGAATTATCTTTTGTTCCATACAATAATCTTGAAAGATGACCATCAGAAATAATTTCTGAGACTGGACACAGTTTTGGAATTTTTATAAAATGCTTCATTTGAACACTGATACTCTAATATTTTTTTGGGGGGAAAGAGTTGCTACCAATGAAGTAACCACACTTAATAAATGAAAAATAACTAATAAAGGAAACTGGCAACTGTTTACTTTAGTCTGACAGATTTGGATCTTGATCATTTTCCTGTAGCTAAAGAAAACTCAGAAGATATGTGTATATATATATATACCAAAACATGTGTGGCCATTATAATATACTGTTATTATTAAGAAAGTATCTGATACATAACTCAAATACCTAAAGAATTCTATTCCATAGTCATTTCCTAAGCACTGACAAAACTGACAAGAAAAACACTGTTATATACATTGACAACTCTTTGAACATTTCTTTTCCTTGTTTTATTATCTAAATAATAGTAATTATATATGTTTGTTATATATACACACCTATACAAAAACATATATATGATTGAAATTCAATTTTTATACAGTGATTGCTTAATATTTGTTTTTCCTGCATTTATTTGGAAAATGTCCTTGGAATAGATTAGAAAGTTGTATGTAAATAAGCAACCCAAAGTCTGTAAGAATATTTTTTATTTTTGTTTTATTTGTTCTCATTGCCAAAGGAATAAAGAAAAGAATGTAGGTATTTCAGGGGAAATTCAGCAAAGATTGTATCTTTTACTGTAGCATCGTCTTCTGGTTTTGAAGATCAATATCCTTTAGAGAGATTAAAGAATGATAGTTCTTTAGCCTTTAAAAGGCATGATAGAAGAGAGAAAAAATAAAACCCTCAATATTCAAATAGCTGATCAATGGAATAAAAAAATAGATTTGCCTTGGAATTAATGTAAGAAAATTATAAGAAGGCAAATTTTACTTCAGAATGAGGGTAATTTTCTGACGGTTATTCAGCATTGATACGGGCTTTCTTATAGGGTGATGGGTTTCCCATCATTGAAAATACTCCCTGGGTAAGCAGTGCACAGAAAAGTATATGGAGTATACATTAAACTAAGTAACTTCAAAGATTCCAATTTGAGATTATATGAGGTCATAGAAATTCCTGTTTTTAAAAAGCCTGGTAGAGAATGATATGAGATTTAGACCATATGCCAGCAACATTTCTTTGGTGCTCTGTGAATCTATGATTCCATGAGAAACATTTCCTTGTTTGGGGAATTGCTATTCCAGAGAGGAGAGGTGAGTATCTCCTCATTCAAACTCCAACTTGGCCTCCTGTATTCCACTTTCATTCTTATACCTTTGACTTCATTAAATCCCCCATTTTTTTCTCTCTCCTCACAAAATGCGTATATTTCTCTTATAACATCATATTTTCCTTCTCATTAGAAAGTACGTCTCTTAGGAGCCAGAACTTTCCTTTTTTTAGTCTCGGTATTCTTTGGTCTGACAAATATAGTAGGCAGTTAAAAAAATACTCAAAGTTTTGTTGACTAAATAATCAGTAAAGAAAAGAGGGAAGACAAAGAAATGTGATTATAGACAATATATCTAACAATAGGAGGCTGAAGTGAAGGATAGGCTCAGATGCAGAATAGTAATGGCTAATGCCTCTGTCACACTTGCTGGGTGTCAGATCCTTCTCTAAGAACAGTAAATTTAATTTAATCTTCACACTTAATCTTCACAACAGTGCTTTACAGTAGATACTATTTTTATCCCATTTATAGACAAAGAATCCAACATCTTCATCACACAACCAGTGCATAGCAGGGTTGGGATCTAAATCCTGACCAGCTCTCCGAGTCAGTAGTAATATGTTGACTCTCCATAATCACCATGCCACATCGTGGAACTCCAATGTATCAAGAAAGAGGTGGAAACAGGTTCAGGGGAACACTTAAGAATCAGAGTGCATACATGTTGCAGAGATCAAAGTAAGACATTAAATCTAAAGTAGATGAACAAAGGAGAACCAGAAGGGGAACCTAACCAAAGGATAGGTAGTCCAGGTAATGTAATAGGACAAGAGACTGAATTCCTAATCGCAGACTTACTTTGACTATGTATGAGCCCCTCCAGTCTCTACATTCTCATCTATAAAATAACAAGATGTGACTCTCCTAAAGAGTGTCTGTTCCCTTTGAACTCTAAGGTAGTATTCAAGAGTTCAGAAAGAAACTTTAACACAGGTATTAAAAATTAAATATTCCGACGAAGCAAATAATCAAAAGCCCAGGGAAACTGGTTTTAACCTGAAAATGTTAGTCTTGACACCGATATATCAGTATAGCAACTTTAAGTAAAGCAACTTTTGTAGCTGATACAAGAAGCCCTTGATAACTGGAAGAGGTGTCTCTCCCCACCCTGTACTTTTAGAAATTTTAAATTCTAGAGGCATAGGAATGTATATGAATATGAATATATATAGGAGTAGATAGATAGATAGATAGATAGATAGATAGATAGATAGATAGATCCGGGTCTTAACACTAGACCGTGTTTTCCTGTCCCTGACACTCCTTTGGATCATTGGAAATGTATGATTTCTTAAAGGCATCATTCTATAAAATAAAGAGCCTAGAAAGAAATTATAATTTAAAAAATTGGGACTAGGGGCACCTGGGTCGCTCAGACAGTTAAGCGTCTGCCTTTGGCTCAATTCATGACCCCAGGGTCCTGGGATTGAACCCCGCGAGAGGCTCCCAGCTCAGCAGGGAGCCTGCTTCTCCCTCTCCTCCCAGCTTGTGCTCTCTCTCCCTATCTCTGTCTCTGTCTCTCTCTCTCAAATAAGTAAATAAAATTTTTTATTTTATTATTTATTTTTTTAAAGATTTTATTTATCTGACAGAAAGACACACAACAAGAGAGGGAATACAAGCAGGGGGAGCAGGAGAGGGAGAAGCAGGCTTCCTGGGAGCCCGATGTGGGGCTCGATCCCAGGACCCTGGGATCATGACCTGAGCCAAAGGCAGATGCTTAATGACTGAGCCACCCAGGCGCCCCAAAATCTTTTTGTTTTTTAAATAAAAGATTGGGACTAATTATCATACTTTCTTAGGTTTATGTGCGAGTTTTTAACATAACTATATATATATATTTTTACTTTCTCTTATGATATTTATTATTTTTCTGGGGCTGCAATAACAAGGTATTAAGATCTAAGTAGCTTAAAACAACAGAAATTTATTTTCTTATAGTTCTGGAGGCTAAAATTCTGAAATCAAGATGTGAGCAGAGCCATGCTCTCTCTGGTGGTTCTAGGGAAGAATCCTTTCTTGCCTTTTCCAACTTCTGGTGGTTCCTAACAATCCTTGGCACTCCTTGGCTCGTGGCAGCATGATTTTTTATCTTTACTTTCACGCCGACTTCTTCCCTCTGTCACCTCTGTCTTCACATGGTGTTCTAATCACTGTGTGTCTGTTTCTGTCTTTTAGCACACCAATAATTAGATTAGGGCCCACTCTAATCCAGTATGGCCTTAATTTAGCTTCACTAATTACATCTGCAATGACCCTATTTCTAAATAAGGTCACATTATGAGGTGCCAAGTGGATGAGAAGTTTTGGGAGACACTACTCAATCTGGTACATGATGTAACTTCTGCTTCAGAAGTTGAGATACGCATTTTTCAGTCTTGTCCTTGACAATAGTAGAATCATGCATATATCAGAAACTCAAAAATTTCCTTGCAAAGTATGCAAAAGAATCATAGTTTTATAATTCAGACTTTACACCCAAAATTTTCATTTTCATACTTATATAATAAGCTTCAATCAGAGGATGTAGGGCAATTCTCAGGCTTATGTTTCAGTTTTCCACTTATTTGATATTATGGGCCTCCTAAGAATACATCTTTCTAACCAATAACATTTTAGATGGGCAATTAAATGAATTCCATAGCCTCTGGTGATTTGGAATCAAACCAGAGATTCTGTGGTGGTCTGGCAAAGGATCAACCTTCCCAACATAATGTTGAAAGCAGTGATCAGGAGGTTCTTCCAACTGACCTCCGGTCACGAAGTGCAAGATGGTGAAATATAGATTTTCATTCAGTAGACAATCATAGCAAAGCAGTTTCTTTGAGTTAACCATATAGTGTATAACGTATTGTATCTGTAGTAGCTGTTAATGAAGTAAACACTGTTGAAGTTTATGTTTGAACATTAATGAAATATTTTACTACAATCTAATACCCATATTTTAAAGTAAATCAATAACTAAAATATGATAATTGAATGGATTCACTTATATTCTGGTTGTAGAAAAATGAATTTCTACTGGAATTTTAAATTATTGATATGTTACCAATAATAAGAGGAAGATAATAATATAATTAAGGGAGAAAAATTAATATTAGAAAATGTTTATGTCAAATTCAGGAAATAATTAAATAACAATGGGTAAGAAAATTCTGCTTAGAAAATAAAATTGTGAATTTTTTATAGCTAGCAAAATTGTTTAAAGTATTATGAAGTAGGAAAGATAGATTGTAGAATTTAGTCTTGTAATTAATAAGGGTTGCTTGTGACTTAGGTAGTGGCAACTTAAGTTCAGTGCTAAAATTTCCTTTATAATAAATAGTTCAATCTATGTACAAAAGATATATGTATAGATATATTCCCATTTAATGGAGAGACTGTCAAAGTTGTAGAATAAATTTATTTCACTATATGGTCTAAATTACCCTTTCAGTATTATTTCTCACAATTTTTCTGTGCTCATTCTTAATCAAATTGACACACCAAATATGGCACTTTATACTATATTACCTGCTATTATGTTTTTGTTTATATGCTTTCCCCTGGTCGTAATACTACATCTTTCCATTTCCCATTTTCTAATCTACCCTCCTACCTAATATTCTAGGTCCATTTGAAAAACCTGCTTTTCCAGAGTTGACAAGTCATTTCCTAAGCACTGCACATTTTATAGGTGTCCAATGTGTGGTAAGCTTTTTGATGCAAATCCATTTTGCTCTCCTGGCTACAATTATCCAGGACCATATGTTAGGTGTTCAGGAAATCTATATAGAATAAATTATTGAATAAATTAAAGTTATTGTACAAAAGGTAAATAGGCCAAAGAATTTTGATGCCTCTCACCACTTGGTCTTCTCACACGAGGAGTTAGCTGAGGTGCACAAACAATGTTAAGGAAACTAGTGTGAATTTATATTTTTTCTTTAGTGAATCAAACATAATGAAATTAAAACAATTTCCAGAAGCTAGATTGCAAAAAACAAGAAAATATTAGGCAGGGTATCATGAAAAGGAGACTTGATGGAAAAAACAAACAAACAAAGAGCAAAGTGAACTTTAGAACTCCAAAATACATAAAGTTCATAATAACATAATATATGGGACAGTATGAGAGATCCAGTAATATCTGATACTAGCCCCTAATGTCCAGTTTATTTATAACAGTTTTTACAAACCACATGACTTATTCCCAAACATGTAGTATGGTTTGCAAGGATATAAAATTATAGGAATATGCTCTAAATCAGATTCAGGGATAAAAGAAAAAAAATAAAATCTGCTGTAGTGATATTAAATGAAACTATTATTGGAGTTGTTTGAAGAAGAAATCAAACTATAGAAGGCTATACCCTTCCTAACAGATAGATTTCAATTTTTTTAACTCTAAGCTTTCTAGAGGCCAAATAAAAAGAGAAATCTGATCAATTTCATAATTTACAACATCCATGATAAAAGCAAACCAATTTACTCAAGAGAAGTGCAATTATTCTTGCTACTAAAACCTGCAAGAAATTTCTCCCAAAGGTTGTCATAAAGAGGCCACTGTAAAATATAACGAAATATGCCTTAAACAATATCTTTGATAGACACCACTAAGAGTTTCATAGACCTGCTTTTTTTTATGGTACCCCATACTATATACTGAAGGTTTAGCACTACAATTCTGTGTGTGGTTTAATAGAGGCATAGATTTTTCAGTAACTGGAAAAAAGGATGGACAAAAAATGTTTCAAAGATTCTTCAAAAACATCTTTATCCTACTAGAGTCCTTTAGAGAAGCTTGGTGGTCCCACATCTCAGAACACTCAGTTGGTTAACTCACTAAATAGATATTGGACATCTATAATTTACATAGTACTTGTATTAGGCACAGAGGAAATACAGGGGACAAAAATTTCCAGGAAATCAGCTATTCTGCAATGTCAACCAAATGTAAATAAATAGGACAAATGACCGGAATGAAAGTATAAGTTGACATTGTTTTGTGACAGCTGAAGGCACCTCAAACCTTGGATTCAGTTCCAAGGATATACTCAAAAGGTGGGTCAGGTCTCTTCTAGAAAATAGGTTCAGATCTGCTCTGACATACAGATTAACAGGCACGGGCTGCATCTTCTACTTAACATGAACATAGTAGCATAGTCATAATGCCTTTGGGGAAGAGATCTAGTTCCATCTGTTTCAGGTTTTTTCCTACAATAGGCATGTATTGGGATTTCTACCACACCTGTGCCTTGAAAACTATGATCTGAGAAACCTCACTTCTATCTTCTCTGGAACTGAGACATGGGGTGGGAGGGGAAGTGGAACAAAAGAGGGAGTCACTCAGATCTCTGTCTTCTTTAACCATATATCTGCCACTAAAGCTTCTCTGCTAGCATATAAGGTTCTCGACAAGTCATTTTAAAATTGTGTTTGAAAACCACCACACTGCTGTGCACTATTTCCAAAATTTTATTTTTCTCCCCAAAGATCACCAACACATCTATTCAATAACGAGGTACTGTTCACCTGCTGTGTTCCAGGATCGAGATATGCAAGCTAATTGTCAAGGTATTTGTCTCAAGGAGCTTAAAGTTTGTGATAAGACCCCTAACGGCGGGGCGCCTGGGTGGCTCAGTCGTTAGACGTCTGCCTTCAGCTCAGGTCATGATCCCAGGGTCCTGGGATCGAGCCCCGCATCGGGCTCTCCGCTCAGCGGGAAAGCCTGCTTCTCCCTCTCCATTCCCCCTGCTTGTGTTCCCTCTCTCGCTGTGCCTCTCTCTGTCAAATAAATAAATAAATCTTAAAAAAAAAAAGACCCCTAAGGGCACTGAAGATTAGGCCACAGTTTGGTAACTGCTGTCTCAGAGATATAAATACCATGCACTGTGCACGCATGGTGGATGGGGGAGCCAGATCCAATGTGAGTGCACAGAGGGCTCGAGAGTTCCATATGAACTGAGTCTTGGAAAATGGCAGAAATTAGGAAAACAAAGTGCATAAAAGTCATTTGAAGCAATAGATGAGTGTGAGGGGGGACATGTCAAACAGGATGGCAAATTGAAAGACTAAGTAATGGTGACTAGAACACAAGAAATGTTAAGAAGTGTAGTCTTCAACTCAGGAAGAGGTCAGATCATAAAGAATTAGTGTATTTAACCAAGAGATTAGAACCAAAAGACAAAAGGAGACCAAACTAAACCAAGCAAAACTTTAGAGGAATGCCATGAAATTTAAGTTGTAGAACTATCATTCTAGCATGATTATAGAGGATACAGTAAAGCGGCTAAGAATAGATAGAGTCAGGCAGAGTAATTAGAAGGTTATGGCAGCAATCTGGAAGAAAATAAATGGGAATCTAAATTAAGCCAAAGAAATTGTCATGAGAGGAGGGAGGTAGGAGAGATAATAAAAGGGTGGAACATACGTCCTTTTGTGACTTCTAGGCCTTATCTGTCCTGTTTTTTCCTTCTAAATAAACAATGATGCATCTTATAGTGTTACTTACTTCCTATGTAATTTCATTCCCACTTTCTGATTTTATGTATATGTAGTCAAGCTTTAAAAAATTTGAATGCTATTCTCTTCATAGTCACCAAATCTTACACAGCAGTCCACTTGAAACTTGAACATTTAATCACTTAGTACATTCTGCCTGCATCACAAAGCTCAACAGTATAATCCTCCGGTTATTATAAGATCCGTGGTGTCTCTGATACATTTACACTTCAATTACAATTACAATGCTTTCATTTTAACAGCTTCTAGTTTCTGAAGGATTAAGTCTCAAGGATTATGTTATAATGAGAACAAAGGTTATTGACGACTTTTCTTATTTCTTTCTGAGATGCTTTCCCAGCAAAATCAAAGTGAAGCCAAATTTATGCCAAGATGTTTTCTCCCTGCAGGAAAACATAATGGAAGTTATGAGAAATCAAGAGTTTTTACTGCTTCCAGCTGAGGAGCTCCATAAACTCCTGGCCAGCGATGATGTAAATGTTCCTGATGAAGAAACCATCTTCCATGCATTAATGATGTGGGTCAAGTATGACATGCAGAGGCGATGCAATGACTTGAGTATGCTTCTTGCCTTTATAAGATTGCCACTGCTTCCACCACAGGTAATTGCATGTGTTGCTGTGTTAACTGCTACTCTGTACTGAAAGATCCTATATTAAAAGTAACATCAAAATGTAAATAAAAAAATAATAATAATTTAAAATAAAAAAATAATAATACCCATAGAGCATTTAGTAAAACAGTAATGTTCAATTAATACATATTTGCACATGCACACACACTTGAAAGTAGAAAGTCCCTAAGTTTTATGCCTCTCCATTACAATTTTCTTTTTTTTTTAAGGTTTTATTTATTTGACAGAAAGAGAGTTCACAACACGGGGAGCAGCAGGAAGAGGGAGAAGCGGGCTCCCTGCTGAGCAAGGAGCCCCATGGGACTCGATCCCAGGACCCTGGGATCATGACCTGAGCCGAAGGCAGCCGCTTAACTGACTGAGCCACCCAGGCACCCCTCCATTACCATTTTCTTACAATTATTTAATTCTTTAAAAAAAGTGACATCACAACCCATTCTTTCTTCTTCCCCCATTTATTCTCACATTTTTCTTTTTTAGTTTTAACCCAATACTCTTTTTAGGAAAATTTGGTGATGGAAAATGATGGGTGATGGGTCTGAAGTTCATCTCTACAACATATTGACTATTAGAATGTCACTTAATTTCTCTGATATCCAATTTCTTCATCTATAAAATAAAATTATACTACCACACAAAAGTTTTGTGAGGATCAGATTAGACAAATCGTGTAGAGCACTTAATCCCAATATAGTACCTAGAAGATTTTTAAAATGTTGCAATTAATTCCCTGCTTCCCTATTTTAGAGATCAATTGATCTATCTATCTATCTATCTATCTATCTATCTATCTATCTATCTACTTCTATCTTCCTATCTTATGATGCTATAATATGATCACTCTCTAATGAAAACACATCCTTGGATTATATTTTAAGATCCAATACATAGGATTTCAAACCTCAATAAACAGACAAGACATATTACTGAATCATACACAGTTATGAAGTAACAGCGTTTAGCAGTTGGAATTATGGAATCTTTATAATTGGAGCTAAGGAGAATCCAGACACCAAGTGAACCAACTGCCTCATTTTACTGATGAGTTATCTAGGACAGGTGAACTGGTAAAAACAAGTTCATTCAGCTTATAAGAGTAAGAGTAACTATTTTTCTCTGATTTAGAGTCTTATGTCTTTAAGTTATGATGTTGCAAAAATATCTATGCACAGCAATGTTACTCTGGGGTTTCTGACTTCTAAGGCTATCCAGAAATAAGCCTGAAGGTAGCTCTTACCTCTGAAATGGTAGATAAAATTGTGTGTATACATTTTGTTTGGGGGATGTGAGGGGCCTATAACATTCACCTGATTCTTCATTTGGCTCCATACTACCATCAACACATTCAGTAATCCATATATTACTAAGAATGTAAGATAGGGAATTAGGACTTTGGGAAAGAATGACAGATAAGCACATAAGTAAAGTGAGAATTATGGTCATATTTTAAGGCAATAAGTTAAAAAAAAACACTGTACCAAAATTGGGAAAATAAATGAAGCTTTATAAATAAAGGAATAATTGTGTTTAATTTGGCTGCTAAAATGAATAAAGCAGTAAAAACAGAGGAGAAGAATTTATGGAAGTCCTGCCTAAGCAAATTATATGAGCTTATCTTAACACTAAGATCTTTAAAAGGAAGAGAAATGCATTTAGGTAACTAAACAAAGAATAAATTGTGAATCCAAGCACTGGATTTTTCTGAATCTTTCATCCTAGGTTATGATGCCAGATATCCTTAGAGCCTGGGGATCTTCTCCCAGGATAGAAATGGCCAATGAACACTGCTGGCCAAAAATAAGTAGATGGCCTTAACTGTTGATAGATGCTGTGGCAATTGGTACCTTAGACCACTGCCCACCCATTCCAACTGTTAGTTGAAATGTGGGGAGCTTTGGGTTTTCCACACAAAGTATCATGTCATCTGCGAAGAGTGAGAGTTTGACTTCTTCTTTGCCAATCTGAATGCCTTTTATTTCTTTTTGTTGTCTGATTGTTGAGGCTAGGACTTCACCCCAAAATTGCTAGAACTCATAGGGTAATTCAGCAACGTGGTGGGATACAAAATCAATGCACAGAAATCAGTTGCATTTCTATACACTAACAATGTGACTAAAGAAAGAGAAATTAAGGAATCAATCCCATTTACAATTGCACCAAAACCCATAAGATACCTAAGAATAAACCTAACCAGAGGTAAAGGATCTGTACTCTAGAAACTACAGAACATTTATGAAAGAAATTGAAGAAGACACAAAGAGATGGAAAAACATCCAATGCTCATGGATTGGAAGAATAAACATTGTTAAAATGTGTATGCTGCCCAGAGCAATCTACACATTCAGTGCAATCCCTATCAAAATAACATCGACATTTTTCACAGAGCTGGAACAAACAATCCTAAAATTTGTATGGAACCAGAAAAGATCCTAAATAGCCAGGGGAATGTTGAAAAAGTAAACCAAAGCTGGGGACATCACGATGCCTGACTTCCAGCTCTATTACAAAGCTGTGATCCTCAAGACAGCATGGTACAAAACAGACATATAGATCAATGGAACAGAATAGAGAGCCCAGAAATGGACCCTCAACCCTATGGTCAACTAGTCTTTGACAAAGCAGGAAACTATATCCAATGGAAAAAAGACAGTCTCTTCAATAAATGGTGCTGGAATAATTGGACAGCCACATGTACAAGAATAAAATTGAACCATTTCTTACACCATACACAAAGATAAACTCAAAATGGATGAAAGACCTTAATGTGAGACAGGATTCCATCAAAATCCTAGAGGAAACACAAGCAATGACCTCTGTGACCTCGGCTGCAGCAATTTCTTGCAAGACACATCTCTAAAGTTGAGGGAAACACAAGCAAAAATGAACTATTGGGACTTCATCAAGATACCGCATGGCAAAGGAAACAGTTGACAAAACTAAAAGGCAACCTACAGAATGGGAGAAGATATTTGCAAATGACAACAGATAAAGGGCTGGTATCCAAGATCTTATAAAGATAAAGTTCTTTGATAAAGAACTTATCAAACTCAACACCGAAAGAACAAATAATCCAGGTAAGAAATTGGCAGAAGACATAAACAGACACTTCTCCAAAGAAGACATACAAATGGCCAACAGACACATGAAAAAATGTTCCACATCACTAACCATCAGGGAAATACAAATCAAAACCACAATGAGATACCACTTTACACCACTTAGAAAGGCTAAAATCGGGGTGCCTGGGTGGCTCAGTCATTAAGTGTCTGCCTTTGTCTCAGGTCATGATCCAGGGTCCTGGGATCGAGTCCCACATTGGGCTCCCTGCTCAGCAGGAGGCCTGCTTCTCCCTCTCCCACTCCCCCTGCTTGTGTTCCCTCTCTCACTGTGTCTCTCTGTATCAAATAAATAAATAAAATCTTAAAAAAAAAAAGAATGGCTAAAATTGACAAGACAGAGAACAACAAATGTTGGTGAGGATTGGAGAAAGGGGAACCCTCTTGCACTGTTGGTGGAAATGCAAGCTGGTATAGCCACTCTGGAAAACAAGAAGTTAAAAATAGAGCTACCCTATGACCTAGCAATTGCACTACTGGGTCTTTACCCCAAAAATCCAGATGTATTGAAAAGAAGGGGCACTTGCACCCCAATTTTCATAACAGCAATGTCCATTATAGCCAAACTGTGGAAGGAGCTGAGATGTCCTTCAACAGATGAATGGATAAAGCAGATGTGGTTTATATATACAATGGAGTATTACTCAGCCATCAGAAAGGATGAATACCTACCATTTACATCCCCATGGATGGACCTGGAGGGTATTATACTAAATGAAATAAGTCAGTAAGAGAATGACAATTATCATATGGTTTCATTCATACGTGGAATGTAAGAAATAGTCCAGAGGATCATAAGGAAAGGGAGGGAAAACTGAATGGGAAGAAATCAGAGAGAGAGATAAACCATGGAAGACTCTTGACTCTGGGAAACAAATTGAGGGTTATGGAAAGGGTGGCAGGATGGGATAACTGAGTGATGGGCATTAAGGAGGGCACATGATGTGATGAGCACTGGGTGTTATACGCAACTAATGAATAATTGAACACTACCCCCAAAACTAATGATGTATTATATATTGGCTAATTGAATTAACAAAAAAAAAAAAAGAAAGAAAGAAAGAAAAGGAAATGCGGAGAGCTTGAAGTTAAACCAGTGTCAAAAATGATCATGGATATAAAAAAATCATAAATACTAGGACACATAACTGAAGAGGCCAAGAATGTGACCAGGGCTCAATATTTTCACGATATGCCTTTCTTTCATACACTCTTCCCCCATCTTCTGTCATCAAAAATGGGAGATGCTTTCACCTGTACATCCATCTGTGCTATTCCATCAGAACAGACATGTACATCCTATTGACTTGTTACTAAGGCTACACATTACAAACGGAGTTTTAATTCTTATTGGCTCAGCTGCTTCATCTTACTTAGTGAAACAATATTAACATTAGAAAATAAGATATAATTTTTGGTGTAACTAGCTAGTAAAAGACTTTTTTGTTAATTCTTATTACAGCATCTAATAGTTGTAAATACAGCATATGTCTTTTCTCTATTTCTTATTTCTCAAATTAGGGGCATTACAAACATAACTTTATATTAATTTCATTTTTTGATATATCTTTCCATTTATTCTAATTTTCTATTCTTCAGTGCATTTTTTTATTATTATGTTATGTTAATCACCATACATTACATCATTCGTTTTCGATGTAGTGTTCCATGATTCATTGTTTGCGTATAACACCCAGTGCTCCATGCAGTGTGTGCCCTCTTTAATACCCATCACCAGGCTAACCCATCCCCCCAGCCCCCTCCCCTCTAGAACCCTGTTTGTTTCTCAGAGTCCATAGTTGCTCATGGTTTGTCTCCCCCTCCGATTCCCCCCCTTCATTCTTACCTTCCTGCTATCTTCTTTTTTTTTTCTTTCTAATTAGATGTGCGGGAAGAAAGAGTAAAACACATTTTCTTTTCATAAAATGTTTTGGATATAAGAGGGGCTGTCAATTCCTTAACTAATATTAATGAATTACATGTTATTATAAGCATTTTCCATATATTTCTACCCAGATTTTGAAGCTTCCGATAAAAAAAAAAATTGGTGAAAAAGAGCCAGGGAATAGAAACTAACATGCTTTTCTTTCTTTCTTTAGTTCCCAAACACAATATACTTTATTTCATTTAATTTCTACATTATCCCTATGTAGTAAATATTATCATTACCATTTGACAAATGAACAAATTGAGAATCAGCACAATAGCCATCTTCCTATTAAGTTGTAGAGCTCAGATTGTGCTCTCAATGTATCTGACATTAATGTGGTTCTTAATCCACTGAAGGGAAATGAGTGCAGTATTTACTTGTGTGGTGGGCTTCAGATTTAACTCAGTGTCCGACCAGAGCTAAAAAAGACTTTAATCAAATCTAGGATTTTCCAGCCTTTTATGTGAACTTTCAAAGTGGCTAAGCATCTTACATTCCTTAAGAAGCTATTATGATGATCAGGAAAGACTTTTTTTCTTAATCTTGGAGCTATTAAATATAGATTTCCCCCTAATATATGTTGCTTATCTGCATGCACACTCTCTCCCTCTCTCTGTCCTTATATATGTTTACATATATATGTTTAATATTTAATAGTTATATAAAATATAATATTTTAAATTACTAACAATATTTAAAAGAAGGAGGGTCTCCATTTTTCTAGTGAGTTAAGAATTTATTTTCAAAAGGAAAGAGTACATAGGCTAATTTTTGAAGGAGATTTGAGAGAAGGATTTGGCTTATGTTTTTGTAAGATAATTCCTATTGATGTAAATGATGGGTTTCAGGTAACTGAGAGAACAATATTTGGAAGACCAATTGTGACGGCTTATAACGTGGTTAAGCAAAACATAACAATAGTACTGACCAGGGCAAGAGTAGAAAAGATGAGATTTAGAGATGCTTAAAACAACAAATAAATAAATATAGAAAAAAATATATGCTTCCAGGATAGAGTTAAACTAAATGACTGTGAGTCATTTTTATGGCTATGAGTTTTTAGTCTCTATTTAGTAAATGCATGGAATAATTTCTAGAGCTTAAAAAAAGTAAAAATAAACACAATGACAGATTTCATCAACAAAGAAAACATGTTAAAAGATTGATTATTGTCAAAGAATAAATCTAGATTACAGTAACAGTCTTCTCTTATACTCATGAGCCAATTGACCAACTTGACTTAGATGGATATCAGTTTAATCATTTATCACAATTGGCATTCTCATTTTTTTATTACTAGACCCATTATGTGTATCTGTGTTTAGTTATTTCTTAAGTCCTCAAGAGAAAATCTATTCTGATATTCTTTATTATTTATAAATTAATGTATGTTATTATAATGTATAAATTATGGTAATTTGGTGTAGAAAAAATGAGGATATAAATTTTGGTAGACAGTATGGATTTTAGTTGAGGAAAGTGGTAGACAAAATGAGCTTCAGAAAAGAATAAAAGAAGAGACATAAAATGACTCAGAAGTGAAATGTCTATTTTATCCTGTATTGTACTATAACAGCTAACACTGATATAAATTCAGTTGGCTTTGCTGCAGAAAGGACCAGAGGAAAAGGCAAAATGAAAGAAATACATAATTGAGTTATAGTCTAAGAAATAGTGAATGACTTCTATTATCTTTTTATATAAGTGAGGAATAGAATTTTGCATAATAGTTTCTGTGTTTTCTTGAATACCCAGAGGTTTAAAAATTTCAACAGAATTGGAAAAAATTTTAGAGAGTGAGTGATTGCATAAATATGCGCACACACGCGCATGTGCACACACACACACACACACACACGGTTACCCAATTTGATTTACTCAGTTTTCTCTATTTCCTCTTACAAAGATGCAACAAAAGAATATGTTGCTATGCAATAAACATGTTTTAGCATTATGTAACTATCATTTATACTGGTTTTAACCGATTTCACGAGGTGTATCCTTGTAATATGTACATAAATATTTATTATATACATATTTTAAAAGTACACACAACTATCCAACTTTTGGTGGGTTCTTTTGTAATGATTGATCTGGAAAGTTGAAGCATGTTATTCAAAAAATCAAGAGAATGCAATTCTATATATAGTCAAGCCAAAAGGTCTTTAGGAAAATTCACTTTTATCATAGTCAGAGATTATTTAGAAGGTTAGAGATATACAAATAAACTTTGCTTCCTATCTTGGAATTGGTATTGTTTATCTCTTTTGAGACAACAAGGATAAAGATTTCTCAGATCTTGCAAACCAAAATACCTACTAACTCTTAAAAGAAATATGTAGCAGTGTGTGTGTTTATGTGCATAAACATTTATTTTCTGTACAAAATGTGAAAGGAAAAAAAACATTTGCAATGAAATAAGTTATTGCATAAGCTTAGAGAAGTATAGTTTATTGAATAATAAAAAATAACAAAATAACAGAGAAACTCAAGAGTGTAACTTAAGGAAACAGATACTATCTCTATTTTATAAGAATAAATTCTTTTTATGCAAAGCTGTAATTAATTTATCCCAAAAGTTTCTTTATGCAATAATAGCAACATGGGAAAGGAGAACTTATCAACTAATTTTGCTCCATTGGAAATGTGACAGTTGATCAGATACCAGTGACATAGACTCTGCTGTCCATAAAAATTACAGCCACAACTAAAAACCCTAATGAAAAGCAACCAACAAATCAATATAAAAAGAACATTCATAAATCACAATGTATGATATACAGAATAGATTATACTCCTGAGTAATTTATATGTTTTGTTTGGTTTTACTTCTCCAAAGCAAGGATAGGTAAACTACTTCCTGATAAATCTGACAATTTTCCATGTTTGTCAGTATTAATGTTCACTATTTAGTGTATTATATATCTTATTTTTACAAAAGAAAAAGGAACACAAAAAAAGAACTTTTAACTCTTACAAATGAAAAAGGTAAAAATTAATCAAATACATTAACACAGTCTATTTTTGGTCTATGTTTCCTTTTAATTTGTTTTTATTCTTTTTTTTTCTCTCTGATCTGCTTGCTGTCTGATTAATTAATGGTTATACAGGCATCATCAAAGAAATAATCTTCTCTACAAAACTAGACTATAATAGTTTTAAAAGTGTGGAATAATGTTATTCTTCTCTAAAAGAAACTTGAGAAACAGCGTCGTTAAAACAGAAATGCACGGACAATATATGCTTCTAAAATCTTACAGATTTACCTTAAATAGTATTTAGTTTCATGATCATTTAACCCATGATGACATTCACAGTTCAAGTTACAACATTAAGAAAATACAAAAACTTCTTATTTCAACAGTTTTTGTCAATGAGATATAATGTAAAAAATGATATGCACAAGCACAAACTCATACATACACACATTACTATCTTCGATAAAAAGAGCAGAGAAGTCGGAACCTAATCTGAAAGCCTTTATTTTTTGCCACAGTGCTCTAAGTGTCTCTGTTTTTGTCAAGGGCTGAGCCCACTGCTTGTGGTTTGTATCCCATCTATCTTGCTACTGAAATTTCTCTACATTGGTGAGCCTTCTATGTTTTATATTATCAATTTTTTCCATAGTGGATCATTCTAATTAACTTGCAAAGATTTATTATTTCAAACCTATTAAAACAAACTCTTCATATTCCTACCAACTGTTCCAATTCTGTTTCCATTTCCAGCAAAACATGTAGTTATTATCTATAGTTAATAAATATATTCATTGGGGTGCCTGGGTGGCTCAGTCGGTTAAGCGACTGCCTTCCGCTCAGGTCATGATCCCAGGGTCCTGGAATCAAGCCCGGCATCGGGCTATCTGCTCGGCGGGAAGCCTGCTTCTCCCTCTCCTTCTGCCCCTCCCCTACCTTTTATTCCCTCTCTCTTTCTCTCTCTCTCTCACTGTCAATTAAATAAATAAATAAAAATTTTAAAATATATATATTTATTAATAGTCATCATTCTCTCTTCAGTACACTATAATCAGTCCTTTGATCTATTCCGAATCACCCAAAACCTCCATGCTGTCATATTTTCCCCCATCTCACTTGTTTTCGTCTTACTTGGCTTCCCAGCAGCTTTGACAAAGTTGATCTGGCCACTCTTACTCAACTGTTACTGCTAATTTTTTCTACTCTTTGATGTTGCAATGCCCCAGGACACCATATTTTCTCCATAAAGAATAACATTCTTCTATACTTTTAAATACTATATAGCAGTCAATTATAAATTCCAAATTTGTATCTTTAGCTCTAAACTCTTCTTGAGAGATAGATACACATACCCAGTTAACAACTTGACATCTCTAACTAGATATCCAATAGCCATTCAAAACTTCATATGGTCAAAATGGAAGATTTCAAAATCCCAAGACTTCCTCCCTGCCCCCATTCTCAGTAAATAGCCCTAGGAACCATCTAGTTGCTCACGCCTAAATTCTAGACTCACTTTTAATTCTCTATTTTGCATTGCATTTAATATTCAATTCCTTAGGAAGTCCTTTTTGCTGTATTCTAAACAGATCCTAATTCTGTTCATTCTTTCTTTTTTGTTTTTTCTCGATCTTTCTACAGCCCCATCCTAAAATAACCTACCACCATCTTTCTCCTGCACTATTGGAAAAGTCTCCTACCTGTTATTCTAACTTTTATGCTTAACTATAGCAATAATTTCTAACTAGCAACCAGATAGAACTTTTGAAGTATGAATGCATTAATTTCAAACTTAAGATTTATACCCTTAGGACAAAATCATAATGTCCCTGTCCTACAAGGTGTATATCAGTACCATGATTACAACTTCCCTGACCTAATCTCCTCCCAGCACTTAGTATCCTCTTGGGTCACTGATATTCTTTCTGTTTCTTATACAATTCAGGTTTATTTCTTCTATAGCACATTTGTACTAGCCGATTCTGGGGGCTAGAATCAGAGGCCTGCCAGCAGAAGAGGGTGGTGGTGATATGAATAGTCTTCTCAGGTGTAAGCAATGAAAGGGGAGGCATAGTTTATACAAAATTAAAGACAATAATCAATGGCTGAAAGTCAGTCTGCTTTTATTATTACTATACCTTGACAATCCTATACAACGCCATTGATAACATATTCCTACCTACTGGGATGAACTGCCCACCACACCCTTTTTCTTGTCCTCTACTGCCTAGAAGATGTTCAACTTTATTATAGCATGGCCTGCTCATTCTAATTAGTCACATGGCACATCCAATGTGTCCTGCTCTTAGCACGTTCACCTACTATTTTCTTGCTTAGTTTTAGTCTGTTTTTATCTATTTCCTTATATTTTTCAGAACACCAGACCTGACGTTCTTGTTCACAAAGTTCTTGGCATAATTGGTACTCAGGAAGTGTTTGTTGAATCAACAAATGAAAAGTTTATTTTAGGTCTTAGGAATTTTAGCTTCATTTTACCATCTCTTGATATAAGATTTACCTGGAATGAGAGAGAAACCTACACTGGTGTATTATGATGGTGCTAACAGTGGGTACTAGGAACACAGTCATAAAGAGCACATTGATTTGGACTTTACTAAAATTCCCTTATTGAATGGACAATGGGGAGGCAAATTAAATAGGATATACTCTCTCATCTCTTTGCTTTATTAGGGATATTCAAAGAACATAGATTTATCAGAATTCCTCTAATTCAATGATGTATTTAAAAATAACTTGGCTACAAGAAAAATTTGTTCCATTTTCATTGCCAGCATAATAAATCAGGAAACAAAGTCCATTTCATGAAACAAACAAAAACAAAACCTGAACTTAAGTTAGTTCATAAGCATTTTTGTACATATTAAATAATATAAATCGCATTTACCAAGAGGCCACACAGTGCAAGAACGATTATTTTTCTCAATTAAACATTAAAGAAGAATTTCATTTTTTATTCATGCCTATTTTATATAACAATGATAAAATTAAAGGATATAATAATTTGTAAGAGGACTAACAAAAATTGTGGAACATTTATAATGAAGCAAAAGCTATTTAAATCATTAAACCATTTCCAGTGATTTTAATTTAGGATTTGGGGAACTCAACCGATGAAGCTACTTTAATATTTTAGTAACTAAAGTTTATAGAGATGAAATCTGGAGACTAAAATAGGATCCTGACACTAAAGAATACTCTTAACCTGTGGGCACATCTAATAAGTAAAGCTATAGTAGAGGAAATTTACCTTGATCCATTTATAAAATTATTTTGATAAGTAATTTATTTGGGATATAGATAAAATACATATGTTCCTAAATCCCTTTTCAACATTGCTATTTTTATAAAATATTTTTGCTTGTTACTCTTTGAGGAAAAGCAAGGCAGCCTGTGTGGCTGAAGCAGAGTGATCCAAGGGGTGAGTTGTTAGAAGAATTTGGAGAAGGTGAGGATATAAATCATTGAATGACTTGTAAGCAATTGTAAGGACTTTGGTACTTCTTGGAGTGTAATGGAAGCCATTGCAGAGTTTTGAGCAGAGAGCTTGATCTGATGTACACAATTAAATGGACTCCCTAGTTGCTGTGTTGAGAGTATACTGCAGGGAAACAAGAGTAGAAAATGGATATCAGTTAGGAGGTGATAGCAGAGGTGAGATATTTGAGAAGTCGAATAAGAATAATAAGGTAGTAACAATGAAGACAGTGAGAAGTGTTTTCATCCTATTTTAAAGTACAGTCGATTAGATGGGAGAATAAGAGAGGAATCAGAGATGATCCCAGGTTTTTTGGCTTGAGCCCCAGTTGAGGAAGGATACTAAGGAACACTGACTTAAAGATTTCTTTAAGTCTTATGAACTGAGGGTTCTAGAGGGGAGGGGGTGGGGGATGGGTTAGCCTGGTGATGGGTATTAAAGAGGGCACGTTCTGCGTGGAACACTGGGTGTTATGCACAAACAATGAATCATGGAACACTACATCCAAAACTAATGATGTAATGTATGGTGATTAACATAACAATAAAAATTAAAATAAAAAAAGATTTCTTTAAGTCTTTATGTGGAGATGTTGGGTGGGCAGTTGAATGCATCATTCAGGTGTTGTGGAGGTATGCTAGGAGATACAAATTAGGAAATTGTTGGCATATAGATATAATTTAAAGCCATGACATGAGATAGTATCATCAAAGAAGTCAGTATACATAAATATGGAAAGAGAATGAAGAATGATGTCCTGGGCATTGAAACATTACCAAATTAGAGATAAAAAGAAAGAACGTAATAACTGAAATGAAGACACTAGTCAAATAGAATAAAAACCAAGGGAGCTTGCTGTGCAGAGAGCAGGGAGTAAACCATCAGAGAGGACTGAGTGATCAGCTGTATCAAGTGCTGCTGAGAGGTCAAATAGAATGATGCCCGATAATTGACTTTTGAGGAATTTAAGGATAAGAAAGTCATTGGTAACTTTGACAAGATTAGTTCCTATAGAATAGAGCTAAGCAAATATGGGGTAAATGGAATTTAAAATAGTAAATACATAGAATCTTTAAAACTGCAAAACTGAACAGAAAAATTAATCCGTAAGTGGCTGGGTTTATCAGCCAAGAGCCCAATGAAGAGAAACAAAAACACAGTGAAATTTTAACATGGAAAGTTTATATAAAGAATCATTAACTATAAAAAGGATTTGGAGTAAAGAATAATTAGAAAGTAGGAAGTTAAAAGAACTCTAAAAAATATAGAAATAGCAGATTTCTGAGGCATACCTCAGAAATATTGTGGTTTTAGTTCCAGACCACCTCAATAAAGTGAATATCACAATAAAGTGAGTTCAGTGAATTTTTTGGTTTCCCAGTGCATATAAAAGTTATGTTTAATCTATACTGTAGTCCATTAAGTGTGTAATAGCATTATGTCTTTAAAAAAACAACATATGTACCTTAATTAAAAAATACTTTATTCCTAAAAATGCTAACCTTCATCTGAACTTACAGTGAATCAAAATCTTTTGGATGGTGGAGTGTCTTGCCTCCATGTTGATGGCTGCTGACTGATCAGGGTGGTAGCTGCTGAAGGCTGGGATGGCTATGGCAATTTCTTGAAAAAAGGCAACAGTGAAGTTTATTGTATTGATTGACTTTTCCTTGCACTACTAATTTCTCTGTAGCGAGCAATGCTGATAGCATTTTACCCACAGTAGAACTTCTTTCAAAATTACAGTCAATCCTCACAAACCCTGCCACTGCTTTATCAATGAAGTTCATAATGTAATACAATAAATTCTTATTTCAACAGTCTTCACCAGGAGTAGATTCCATATCAAGAAACCACTTTCTTTGCTCATCTGTAAGAAGCAACACCTCATCCTTTCAAGTTTTATCATGAGGTTTCAGAAATTCAGTCACATCTTCAGGCTCTATTTCTTTTTTTTTTTTTTAATTTTTTATTGTTATGTTAATCACCATATATTACATCATTAGTTTTTGGTGCAATGTTCCATGATTCATTGTTTGTTCATAACACCCAGTGCTCCATGCAGAACGTGCCCTCCTCAATACCCATCACCAGGCTAACCCATCCCCCTACCCCCCTCCCCTCTAGAACCCTCAGTTTGTTTTTCAGAGTCCATCAGGCTCTATTTCTAACTCTAGTTCTCTGTTTCTACCACATCTTCAGTTACTTCCTCCAGTGAAGTCCTAAATCTTTAATTTGTAACAAACACAATATCTACAAAGCATAATAAGGCAAAGCACTATAAAAGAAAGCTTGCCTGTATAAGGAGCAGCTACTTATTACCTTAGGGCTGAGATAGAGCACCCAAGGAAGCACCCCACCTGCAATCCAGACCTCCTTGAAGAGGTTACAGCCATGGCTAACTGGATGGCAGTGAAATCACTGTGGTGCAGGTGTGGCAGAACTTTCTAGAAACCTGTCCTTTAGAATTTACTAGAAATTTAGATGCCCAACGACTGAGCCACCCAGGCGCCCCTGAGTTTGCTATTATCAAAAATTCTTAGTCTTCTCTAATTTAACTTCATCAAACAGAATTCGTTAAGTGGGCATATTACTTTTTCTTTTTAATCCAAACAATAATTTATGAAACACTGGTGTGATTGTTTTTAACTTCGTTAATTTGAAGTTATGTTTACTCCAATATTTCCAACCCACTGTTGTCTTCCTTATCAGGCCAATTCAGATCAGCTTAGAATTTATTTTTCCATAATCACCAGGGAAAATATGTGAATGATCACATGACACCATACTAAAATGTGTATACTAAAATGTATATCTACCTTACTTTCACATTTCTATCGCAGAAAAGACCTTCAAAACCAACTCTCTAATATTTTGCGGGTAGAAATTGAGGCTTTGAAAATTAAAGCAGACTATTTTAGATAATAATTTAAATTTAAAAACTCACTGATGCATGTACAAGAGAATTTAGGAATTCTAACTCTCAAAAGATAATTTTATCCACCTATGATAAGATCCAGCCCCAAATCAGGCTCTGCATTGAGCTGGATCCTGCTTGAGATTCTCTCTTTCTCCCTCTGCTGCCCCTTTATATATATATATCTATATATCTATCTATATATAGATATATATATATAATGTAAGTCATATTCCATTATTCTATTCTTAAACTCTTCTGATATAGTTTATATATATATTTCTCAAATGTGACAAAAAGTTGCAATAATTAGCTTAAGCAAATCAGGATTGTGGGTGGTGGAGATTTCATTGATGAAAGCCAGAAATTAGAAACAGAATAGAAGACAAATTAAAAAGCAGTATCTTCATTACGTATTTTTAAGTTTTCATGCATTATACTATAGAATTCATGACCAGTAACTCTGTATTTAAAGGTTTATGTTATTTTCCTCAAAATATATAAAATACTATTTCTTTTAAAAATTGAGAAAAATTATTTGATAGACTTTCTTATTTATTTATTTATTTATTTATTTATTTATTTATTTATTTTTTAAAAGATTTTATTTATTTATCTGACAGAGAGAGACACAGCGAGAGAGGGAACACAAGCAGGGGGAGTGGGAGAGGGAGAAGCAGGCTTCCCACCGAGCAGGGAGCCAGATGAGGGGCTCAATCCCTGGACCCTGGGATCATGACCTGAACTGAAGGCAGACACTTAACGACTGAGCCACCCAGGCACCCCTAGGCTTTCTTTTTTAAAGATTTATTTATTTTTAGAGAGAGACAGAGTGTAAGGATTATATATGTGCTCTTTAAGCCAAAATATCCCATATTTTCCATGGGATAAAGGGGCAACTTTTGATGCTAAATTATAAATTACAAAACAACAACAAAACATGCTCTGTTTTTGAATTATTAAACCTTCTTATTTCATCTACATTTGGTCTTTGAAATAGATTTGCTGTAGACTAGCATTTTCTAACACTTCATCCATGGACAAATAGTATTTAAAGGTATTCATCACAAAACTGTTTCATGTTTAAAAAAAAAGTTTATAAATCCATCTCGCAGGGCACATGGGTGTCTCAGTTGGTTAGGCATCTGCTTTGGCTCAGGTCATGACCCCAGGGTCCTGGGATGGAGCCCCGCATTGGGCTCCCTGCTCCGCAGGAAGCCTGCTTCTCCCTCTCCCACTCCCCCTGCTCGTGTTCCCTCTCTCACTGTGTCTCTCTCTGTCAAATAAATAAAATCTTAAAAAAAAAAAAGTAAAATAAACCCATCTTGCCATCCCCACCCTTAAAATTTTGTAATACAGATTGTCATAGTAATCTCTTAATAGAGAAACTCCCTTAAACTCATGGATTTTCTGAAGAAAAACTTATTTCAAGTAATGGCTATTAAAGTCTCATGGAAAGAATTATCTACAGAACACACTAGGGAAGCACTGCTCTGGGTTGTTATTATTTTTTTAAAGTTTTGGAATTCTTGGGGCGCCTGGGTGGCTCTGTCATTAAGTGTCTGCCTTCGGCTTAGGTTATGGTCCCAGGGTCCTGGGATCGAGCCCCGCATCGGGCTCCCTGCTCGGCGGGAAACCTGCTTCTCCCTCTCCCACTTCCCCTGCTTGTGTTCCCTCTCTTGCTGTGTCTGTCTCTCCAAATAAATAAATAAAATCTTTAAAAAAATAAAGTTTTGGAATTCTTTATGACACAGGTTAATAAACAATAGATTTTCATTTAATTATCCTAAATTAAAGGCACTCTAGGTGTGTTTATATTCAAAAAAATAGGCTCTCTTCCATTTCTATGAGTCTATCTACTACAAAGTAGCCTGCAAAATTGGCTTTGCTGAGCTGGAAAAGCAGCATATTCAGTGAATTCAATAAACTGACCTATAAAGACCTGGAAATAGAGTCATAAATAATAATGAGTGTGTTATTCTCAATTCAGTCAGCTGTAGGGTTTTTCCAAACCATTAAACAACTTCCCAATTTGCTACAAATCAGCGTTAAGTGTTGTACTCTTTTCAAAAGGAAGCTAGAATAAGAGATGGCGAGTATATGGTAAGAATTTAGGGAATGATGAATATTTAATCACAAGGAACACCTAAAATCTGGTTACAGTGAGCAGTCACTCATAACATTCATCTATTATAAGAATAAAAGATGGGATTTTATCTTGACCATTAGATTTTACCCCATGATAATATTCATGATAATGCTCATTTTTTCCTATATATGCTAAAATATATATAAAATTGGGCAGATAAATAAGTTATGCATGAAATATAAAGATCAATTTGAATGGTAAATGCCCATTTCATCTGATTGGTCATTTTTTGAGGAGACTGGAATGGCATCTTGTCCTGATGTCATCTCCAGAAACAAAGACTAGATATGTGTTATCTTTTTAAATAAAGTCCTTATCAACAGCTATTGTTTTCTTACTCCATGTGGCACCAAGCTTTTTTTTTTTTTTGGAAATGTGATGCTTTAAACCTCTTCTTTCCATGTATATTATCAATACCTTTAGATTAGACCTTATCCTTCTTTTTTTTTTTTTTTTGCAATGGACTCAATAGTAATCATCCAACTCTAGTGGCATCTTTCCCCACCTATATCCATTCTTCACAATGCCTCTGGAATGAATTTTTTATTTTATTTATTTTTTTTAAAGATTTTATTTATTTATTTGAGAGAGAGAGAATGAGAGATAGAGAGCATGAGAGGTAAGAGGATCAGAGGGAGAAGCAGACTCCCCGCTGAGCAGGGAGCCCGATGTGGGACTCGATCCCGGGACTCCAGGACCATGACCTGAGCCGAAGGCAGTCGCTTAACCAACTGAGCCACCCAGGTGCCCTGGAATGAATTTTTTAAAACACAAATTCATTTTATAGATATGTTCTATTGATTAAAAGGCAAATCATACACACATACAACAGGGAAAACAATAGAAATTCAAAATGCTACCATTAATAATACCAGAATCAGTCATTTGGTGAAAATCAGTCTAGAAATTTCTTCATTTATTCATTCATTCACTCACTCATTCATTTCATAGAGACTTTCTAAGTGCCATCTGTATGCCAGGAGTATGCCCTGTGTGTTTAGCATTGAATCAAACAGACCACTCTTTACTCTAATGCAGCTCACATTTTAGCAGGAAGGGGAGGACAGGGCAGAGAGCGGGCAACAGGCATCAAACAAACCATGCATTCATTGTAATTCAGATGATTAAAATAATTATGAATTAAAGGAACTAAGTCAAGGTGAGAGAGTGTTTGGGGTTGCCAAATTAGGTAGGGTGTCCAGGAAAGTCCTTTATGAAAAAGTGACTTTGAGCAGAGACATGAAAGAAATGAGGGAAAAACCAAATAGATATGAGGCAAAAGAGTGTTCCAGCAAGAAGGAACAGCAAAGAGGCCAAGGTAAATAGAGTTCTTTGGACAGGGTAGCAGGGGTGTGGACAATGAGGTCAGAAGTATTCAGGAGATAGATAATGCGAGGCTTAGATGGTTGGAAGGAGTTTAGCTTTTATGCTGACTACGGAAAGTCACTGCAGGCTTTTGAGCAGAGAAAACATATACTCCCATTTTTTTTCTTATTTTTTATTATGGAAATATTCAAATGTATTCAAAAGTAGAGAGTACCTCTATCTTAAAAGGAGCATTCTAGCTAGTGTATGAAAAATAAACTAGATGATGGCACAATAACTAAAATCCCAGCAGGAGATAAAATTTACCCAAAATGGTTCATATGAAGAGATGTTAATGAAGGAACTACTTACAGAGGTGTGGCCAGTGTTCAAGAAATGAACAAAGGATGTTGAGGACTCAGGGAACTGGAACCAAGGCGTTGATGGAGGAAACCGTATTACATAGTTCAGAAAGCTTGGAGCTATGGCAGAGTGGCTGCCCTCCTTGAGCTGTAGTCATAAGCACCACATCATGAAGGGAATAAGGAAAAAAATATACTTATCTTCATTTCCACCACCTGACTTTCTGGTTATAAGTCCCATTGGCTGGATCCAGCCTAAAGCAAGTGAGCAAGGGAGGCAGGTGATGCAGTTCCAGAAGGTTCAGCTTCAGAAGGAACTGAACTGGACAGAGAACAGAGCAAACTGGATGACAGGGAAGCAAATGAAAACAACCAGCACTAAAAGGGCAGACTACAAGTAGATATACTAGTCAGGAGGTTTTATAATAGTCCAGGTGAGGATGTTAGCTCGTCCCAGGGCTGTAGTAGTAAATATATTCTAGATAAAGCTTGAAGGTGAAACTACAAGTATGTCCAGTGGATTTGATGTGTTGAATGAAAGAAAAAGAGGATTCATAAGAACGTTAGGGTTATATGATTACATGGCTTTATATATAAGGGTGGAATTTTGGATGGATGGATGGATGGATGGATGGATGGATGAATGGATGGATGGAGATTGAAATAAATACAGAATTAAGAGAGAAAGATTTTATTAAGAATAGACTCTCCCTGAACAGTGTATTTTGAGTAAATGTCATTAGTTTGGATTCTACTTGACTTCCTTTCATTCCTCTGTACCTATGACCTTTTCTCTTGAAATTCTCTTTATTGTTTTCCATGCCTGTCAAATAGGTACTTATCTTATTGATTTGGTTTAAGGAAGACACCCAGTTGTAAGTATTTCTTTAACACATAACACTTGATTAAGTGTATCTTCCTATTTCCTAGAGTACCTTATCCGTATTTCTTGTACCTTTTGACTACTTTCACCCATTTCACCCACCACCTGCACCCTGCCTCTGGCAACCACTAATCTGTTCTCTGTATCTATGAGTTTGGTTTTTGGTTGGTTGTTTTTTTATGTGTGTGTGTTTAAGACCCCACATATAAGTGAAATCATATAGTACTTGTCTTTGTCTTTGTGACTCATTTCATTTGGCATAATGGGCTCAAGGTCCATCTATGTTTTCACAAATGGCAGGACTCCCCTCTTTCACAGAGATGAATATATTCCTACATATATTCCTACATATAACATATCACATTTTCTTAAAAATCCATTCATCTCTCAGTGGACACCCAGTTTGTTTCTATGTCTCAGCAATCGTAAATAATGCTAAAGCTGTAATGACCATGGGGGTGCAGATATCCTTTCAAGTTAGTGTTTTTGTTTTCTTTGGATAAAGACCCAGAAGTGGAATTGCTGGACCTGGTGAATACCCTTTAAACAATTATCTTCCTGTATATCTACACATTAAATTGATTAGTGTTGCTTCTTGCAATGATTTTCAACTGTTATGCAAGTCCAAGAGGGTTATTTGTAAGGAACAGAAGAAGAGTGAATGGTTTAATGATTCCTGTTTTGAAAAAGTCAACCAACTGAAAACTGGGATGTTGGATACAGATATAACAGGCTTCCCAACACAGCATCATATACTTTTGCTTAGCTGTGAGTACTAGAAAATCATAACCATATGCTCCATTATATTATAAATTATGTTATATATTACTCCATTATAATATAAATTATATTGTGAATGATTTAAGTTAGGAACTGATACATTTTGCATACTCCAAAGTTTCTGACATAGGGTTTGACACATTTCAATTATTTTAATGCCCTTTATATTAATATTCATATTTATATTTTCCCTTATCCCTGAAGTTTGTTCAGTCAAGATGTTTGAACAACTCATTTCATACCCAAACTTTAGAAACTCCACAGGCAGAGTGTATGCCCAGTGGAATTAGCTTTCCTGGGGAGATTTATTTTAATCCCTTATTGACTTGCAAGATGCATCCACCTTGATGTTTTCACAGGAACTTATCTCACTGATGATGATCAAAAGAGGTATGTTGGACTTTGATCGGAGTAAATCTAAAGAAAGCTGGAAATCTGCAAATATGCAGTGATTAAAATTCTTTCTCCATCTTCTCTTAGTGGAATAAGGGAAGTGAAATACTGACTGATACCTTATAGTTAGTGTGAGAGAAATGGAAAGGCTTTTATTTAAGATAATTGAGACAGTGCTAAAGCAAAACAAAAATTTAATACTGTGCCCATTATTATAATAGGAATCAGGAAATCTAGTTTACCAGAGTAAACTAAATGCAGTCCCTTCGATTGCTTTCCTGCAGATCTGTGTCAAAGAACTTCCAGGAGCATCATTTGCTTCTCACCATCAGCATTAACTTCCCTGAGACAGAACATGGGAGAAGCAGAGGAATAATTTTCAATCTTTCTGGTAGCACCAGATGCTCTTTATAGGTTTAAGACAATTACTTCTTTTGGATATTGTGTGTAGGCCACTTGCAGATTTATCCATTTCTTTTTTTTTTTTTTAAATATTTTATTTATTTATTTGACATAGAGAGAGAGACAGAGTGAGCACAAGCAGGGGGAGTGGCAGGCAGAGGCAGAGGGAGAAGCAGGATCCCCACAGAGAAGGGGGAGCCCGATGCGGGACTCGATCCCAGGACTCCGGGATCATGACCTGAGCCGAAGGCAGTCGCTTAACCAACTGAGCCACCCAGGCGCCCCAGATTTATCCATTTCAATGAAAGTATACTTTAGAATGACCCTTACATTTATTGCATTGTGCTTGTTAACTATGGTTAGTCTGGGGACATTGTGTTATCAATTATCTTCTTGCAAAATAAGATGACAGATAATGGGGAATTTTAGAAAGATAAACTCCTCCAGATTTTACCTTTAAAATTCAAATAAATACAGTTAACATTTAAGAATGAGACAGCTACCTACAAAACCTTAAAAACAAGATAAAAACAGTATATTTTTCCCCTGGTAATTACTAAGTATAAGCAATAGAATACTAAATAATGAATTAAGGAAATTACAGATCAAGTCTAAGTCCTAGGGAGATTCATTTATGTATGAAAAGACAGGGAAACTTAAAAGTTCATTGAAAGCACAGATAAAACAAGAACACTCAGCTAAGACTCAGATAGATCCAAGATGAAAAATCACATTAAAGATGCAATAAAGAAATTGTTCACGTGGGAGATTGTAAATAGAACAGCCTTATCAAAGCGGAAGGTTGTTCTGGAGGCACAGTGAGAAATGAGCCTAAACTCAGTGTTTTAAGTTACATTAGGAAATACTTTCAATTGTAATGCAAAGAATTAAAACAAGGCAATAAGACAGTAAATGATGAATGTATATGTTCTAGGACACTATTTGGGAGTAGTCTGAATTTTGCATATGATTTCTTATGCCACATACAAGAATTAAAATTTTTAATCTTTCTCAAAAATTCAGAAAAGAGTTGATATCAACTGGTAAAGTGGCTTTTGGAAGGAGAAGGGAATAGTGGAATGGAAGGATCTTAGGCAGTATTATAATAACCAATAATATTTGATGACTCTTTGGAATGGCCTTGACTGAGAAGATAAACTTTTCTAAATAATATTGCCAATGGATTAAGGCTTGATTGAATTAAGACGCATTTTGAGAATATTTACTTATCCAAATACTGTATTTTCCAAAATTTTGAATCCGTTTAAATAGAAGTAGCTTAAAACAGAAGTACAGGTAAAGAAATACTGTAACACATCAATAAAAAATAGAATGCATAAGTCAATAAAAGAAGAAGAATGGCAGTGCTAAAGAATAAGTTCATATTTAAATGTGTGAGTTTGAATTGTCAGCGGAACATCCAAGTTCAGTGCTTCTTGGTTACGAATCAAATGCTTCTTGGTTATGAGTCAAATCACCTTACAGTAATGTCCAAGAGCCGAATTATTTGTGTAATAGGGTTTTGCTATTGACTATGACTGGAAGTAAGCATGCTATCAGCTGAGCCTGGGATAAACATAGATATTTGGTTGGTTGTTAAGCGAAGATGTTTCTGAAAGACCACAAATATTTACAAAGATGACTAATTTATGAATATAATTTGAGATGTGCTATTGAATATATTTCTGCATATACATTATATATTTTCAAACTTCAATACTGGATATGTTATTTAAAATAAATTAATAGATACTCTAATCAGAGTAAGTTATCACTTAAATAGTTATTGAGCAATTCCTAGGAGCCTGTAACCTTGTCAGTGGTACTCAATAAGAGGTGACAGACATTTTTTTCTGGTTTCCTATAAGTTTATGACTAGCATGCACTTGAAGTCCTTAAGTGACTACACAGATGTCAACTGATTAAAGTCTGATATGACTGAGAGAAAGAACTTGTGTCAATTGTGGCCTGAATAATGAGGTAAGTCATCATGGAAGTAATAGAACATACCCTGGACTCTGAAGATTGGGTCATATTTTAATAGAAGCCCCAGAGGGAAAAAGCATTACCAATATTACTTTAAAAAAACAGCAGGATCCGTTCAGACCAGAGGAAAGAGGTTTGAAGAGCTAAAAGATGAAATATAGAAAACAATATACATAAGGTATCTTGAAGAGTGATTGAATAGCTAAAATAGCTAAAAAGTGATTGAATTGTATTTTTGGGCTGTGAGTCTGAGGATGTTGAATAAGGTCCTGGAAGCAATAATAAACAAATGCATGCTTTAGAATATAGCTAGACATGAGTAAATTAACAAAAGTGTTCTAAGAGGTGGGGAGGAAGGTAGCCTTGAGTAGAACTGATTAGTGGTGAGAGAGATTGCAGGTATCTAGGACCCATTATAGCACCTGTCGCAGAATAGGTGCCGACTCCATATTTGCCAAATGAATGAATGAATGAATGTGTGCAAGGTCCAGAGCCTACCTAAGAGGCAATGAAATTTTTCTGGATGAAAATGATGTTCATGCAGGGCATGTAATCACTTATTTCAATTTTAGAAATTTTGAGCTTTCAAACTATCTATGGAATAGCAAATCCATGTTAAATAACTAAAAGTTAATTATAAATTCTAGCAACATTAAACCCCATCTCATTTGTCACTAATAACAACTATCATTAGAGTTAATTTTATGATCTCTACTCATTGTGATTATGTCATTATTCTTCTTTATTTGTACTGTCAGCTCAGCCAATTATTTTTTCATCTTAAGGCAATCAAATATTCAGAATTCAGGATATCCTGTATTCAGAATAAAATTAATGAACCTGATCCTTATTTTGTAGGTGGTTTCTTTCTGTTCCTCAAATATTTGAGCAGGAATTATTCAGATGGATCTGATGGTAGCATTAGCATGTCAGTAATTTGTGTTTTCGTTTTGAAATGACAGCATGGGAGGAGACAGAGAAAGCTCCACTGTATCCTCTTTCTCATTTATTTAAAAATATAAATAATATCTTCAAGTAGTTTAGCCAGAATAGTGATTATGCCAGCAGAAAAGTTGAGAAGATATTTCTGTCTCTTAATATGTCATGATTCTATCCTTTGCGAAAATTCTTTTCAACGGATATAAATGGGATTTTAAATGGACTTTAAGCACCTATCTACTCATATCAATGAGTTTCTTTCAGGCTGCAGATTGATATCCTGGCTACAGCTGAGTTAGTTCCTCTTGTGCAAGGTTAGGCTGTCCCAGTCCCCGCAGATACTCAAATTGTAGCCGATGAGGTGCTGTGAGCATTGGTGCACCAACTAACTTATATTCCAAGTTTTCAAAGGAATTGTCCATTTTCTTCTATCTGTGTTTTTGAAATCTATGTGAGAGGGAGGAAATACACAGAAAACCCCTCTAGGCATGAGGCAGTTTATATCTTCCCTTGCAAAGTGGAATAACTCTACCTAGGAGTTTATTATGCTGCTACAGAGTTCTCTGATAACTCTCTCCTTTCACCAGGACCGTGTGCTGACTTTTTTTTTTTAAGTTTTTTTGTTTATTTGGCAGAGAGAGAGATAGCAGAGAGCAGGAACACAAGCAGGGGGAGTGGCAGAGGGAGAAGCAGGCTTCCCGCGGAGCAGGGAGCCCAGTGCGGGTCTCTATCCCAGGACCCCGGGATCATGACCTGAGCCGAAGGCAGTCGCTTAATGACCAAGCCATCCAGGCGTCCCCAAATATTGACTTTTGAACAGGCTCAGGGCTTCTGTAGCACTGAGTGTGCTCATTAAATCAGTGTTTCTCTGTCTTAGAAACTGCTTCATAAAAATACCTGAAAATTAATTGTCTCAGACCTATTTATAAGATACTGAAGTAGTATCTTTTCTTGCAGCTTATGGCATATGATAATATTTTATCATTCATCCTATTCATTTTGTCAAGCAGAAAACTTGAAAGACTATGTATGAAACTGTCACTTGTTCTCTAAGGACTGTCACTTCTAATAGGAATCAATTTGGTTTTATAGATTCAGATTATGTGAGTAGATTTTTTTTAGCACAACACCCCGTAGCAAAACAGAAGTTTGAAATATTATGAAACAGTATGAGGTAAATGAAATTTTGTCACACAGTTATGAATGTGAGAATGTTTTCATAACCTTGATAGCCCAAGGATATAGTGTTAGAAGAGTTAATACTTCCTTTGGTCCTCAGTAAGTTTAAATTTATCTTACTTTCGGTGTTTTTCCATTATTGCATTCCATATTCCAGTGGACTCCCTGACCAGGTGGAAGGTATAGATGTATTTGCCATGCTTTGTACAGATCTTATTAGTCACCTTGCCTTTCAAATTATGTCTTCATTCATGCAGTATTACTCTTCCTTAAGAAACAGCTTACAATATAGATATTTTTCTTGTTTCCAGCCATTAACATGATAGGAGTATATCACTATAATTTCTATCTCCTAAATAGCACTACTTTATGATATTTTTAAAAGTCTGTAATGCAAATTTTTATAATATAAATATTTTGACTTTTACTATAAAGTTAGACTATGCCCTTTATGTAATAAGAGTAGGTCATGCAACACAGATAAATCTATGCATTTGATTTTGTTTCCTTGTGATATAAGAAAGAGTTGTTTACAATGTTAGAGAAGTATCTATACATGCAATTTAGTGCAGAGAATCATGACAAAGATTCTAACCAAGAGAGTATTTTCTTTGATATATTAAGGAAAAATATAAAGATAGGAGACAATTTTTTTCTGAATGATATGACAATTTATTCTATTTTCTTATTTGAAGGTTGGAAAAACAATGCAAACTCTAGATACTTGAATAATGCTTTCTATTTTTGTGAAGCAATACCCTTTTAGAGTCATAATTTCCAATGTATCGCAAAAAACATCTGAAATAAATTCATATAAATACTGTTGGAAAACTGCAGTTTGAGGAGTATCTATGTGTAAATATATGGGATTAAAACATTCATCAATATTCTCACGTTGCTAAACGTGGCTATTTTAAGCACATGGTTGAATTTCTCAAGCCATCAACAATCAAATTATTGGTATTTTAATGACAAATGTAATGGTAATTTTTAAGAAATATTGTTTTAATAATGGAATTTCTTTTTTCCCCCCAAAGCCGTAGTTAGAAATAAAGTAAATGGAACTTTATGAAGAGTATGCAAAAAGACAGTAACAATGTTTTAATACACACAATGGCAAAGAACATTTCTAATAAAAATTCATGACATTGCTGGCAACTGGAATGCTCTAACAAAGTTATTGTCGAGAATTCTAGGTAGAAATGGGTAAATTATCCTGTTTTTTCATATTAGTCAATTCTGAATATCATACATGTTTCTTGACTGTGTTCTATTCTGCAGCTACATGTTTACCCTTTAACTTGGAGATCATTATTTAGTCACAAGGAAACCTACCAAGGTGATGGAGAGTTAGGACATGCAAAGTGACTGCCTAGCTGACACAGATCAACCCATTAGAATTTTACATAATGTTGTTAATATACCCTATACTGTCGTTCTTATTGAGTCTCAGGATATTTTGATTTCTGATATCTTTTCTGGTTGACAAAATATTTTGAAACATTATTGTTTGTAGAGAGTAGGACCTTTCCTTGAGGTTTAATACACAATTTATGATGTAGTTAATGATTATTCTAAGTGTAAGAACATAGTAACAGTGAAGATTTTATGAAACATCCAAGAATTTTTTAAATTGTAAAATAAATTACATTATGATTATTCTTGATTGGAAGGTGTATTGGTTGGTAGTATCCTAGAAAGAAAATCTAATTTGTAGACAACTATTGTACAAATTCTTATATATAAACATGAGTATGTTTCTATGTAACATATAATTATTGAAACATATTGATATATTTTCTAAATTTGAGTGTCAAAAGACCTGTCACAATAGTTTAGATTTCATTAAAATTGAAGAATATAAAAAATTATTTTCATTTTATAGGGAAGAGCAATAATTGTGTGAATCTTGGATTACTGCAGGAAATCTAAAGATAGTTCACATTTAAAAGATAGCTTAACCATTTTATTATTCTGATTTGTGTCTTAATTTGGGATGAAATAGTAATGCTAAAAAGTGTTATCAGAGGAGATGAAATATAGACACAGTCATAGTAGCCATAAGCAATATAAATAATCATTTGAAAATACACAATAGCAAGGAAAAGTGATCATGAAAAATTTAATTTCTTTTAAAATAAAAAATAAATAAAATTTAAAAATTGTCAAATGATTAGGGGTATGCCAAAATTAAGAAATTTTACACAATGTTATATTAATTAAAGGAAAAAATATTTAAGTACAGAATACCTTGGTTATTTTATAGAATTAAATTATAAAGTTTAGTTTTATTTTGTATATCTTCCTTGTCATAATTTGAAATAATTTATAATATTTTTCATTATGCATACATCTATGAACATTGAGCAATTAATTTCCCTTTAAAATTATTTGAAAGTATTATAAATGTAGGCACTTAGGGTTGACTGTCCTCTGATACTGTATTTTGATTAAATTTCTTAAATTTTCTTTTATAATGACCTATTTTTAATGAAAAATTTGAGAGAATCCTTATTTATCTCTGCATTATGTATTTAGAAATATATAGATATGCAGCCATTTGAGTAGGTAATGAAATTAATATTTTTGATGTTAGCTTTATCATGTTGCACATTCTGTTAATCTATGTCCATTTTATATATATAAAATAAGGAACCAGGACAAGTTGGAAATATTTCAGTGATCAATGTGACTTTTCTTAGAAATCAAAACGGTATTCAAAAACTAAACTTTTTAAATTAATTTAATATTAGTCTATTGTCTTAAAGTTTTCTGAAGAAATAAAAACTATAAGCCTACACCATTGATCTTTTTGATATGTAGGACTATAAGAATTCACAAGACTGAACCTTTATAAAAGATACAACTTACTAAGCAATCTTATATTTTGTTAATCCTAAAATATTTATTAAATTAATTATACCTTACTCGACCCATATAATTAATGTGCAAGTTTTTTTAAAGTTTAAAATATAAGAAATTAACCCAAGTCTTGTATTTATTTAAATATTGTACTAACCTTATTTTTACAGAGTGATAAAATAAAAAAGAATGCATAGAGATATTTTTAAGCTAAAACTAACCCACTCTAATTAGATAAAAGAGTCATCTACATATTGGAACTAGTGTATGAACTCCTTTTAATGTAAGTGACATTATGTCCTCATATGTCAAACTTAAAATATTTACATCTATGCTATGAATCTATTTATCTAAAACCTAAGCCCTTACTCAAACTTCCAGTTACACTTATTGATTATGAGTTATAGTTTTCCAAGAAAAAAATATAGATATGAAGCCATATCTTTTGAATTTTTTTAAGTTTTTTTTCTCTTTTTACCCCTTTTATTTTGTATTTAACTATTTATCTGGATAAGATATTCCTAGAGTGTACTGCTAATAAAAGAACAGTTTCTTATGATCAACTAATCCCAAAGTTTCTCCAAAAAGGTGAAAAAGGAAGAGAAGAAGAAAAAAAAGAAGAACTGAAGGGAGCCAAGTTCAACCATATATACATTTATCACTGGAAAAGCTAAATTGTTTTCCTTTTAAGGAAAGGAAAAGGCTTAGATGTAGAGCAATTATACTTTGATATACAGATGACCAAAAGTCATATCAAAATCCTTTTTTTTTTCTTTTACTTTATAAAGACCACTAGGGTTTTCTTAGAAATAGATATTCTATTTGGTGGTTAATTTTTTTTTTTAATTACTGAAAGAGTAAAATAGTAGTCTTTAAAAAAAATCCATTAGAGATCTCCTATCCTAACCCATACCATTAAAAATAAAAGTGTTTTTCTTGTTTAGTGTTCAGAATGAAAGTGGGTAGAAAGGCAACTAAGATTTCAGTATACAAAAAGTGCAATGTAGCCAAGAATTTAATTGAACATCTTCCCTTCTATATTCCAAAGTATTCTGGTAGCTCTAATACATTACATTCCTTATTCAGCCTCAGAACTATTGTTCTTTCTCACATGTTACACGTTATCTTATGTGTTTTTATTTTCTTCTTGTCAACTCCAACAATGTATGTATCATGATGGCTGAATAAATTTACTCAATTAAGGTTAAAATGTGAAAATTAATTATTTAGTTAGATGCTGCTATCATATATTAACTTATTCACTCAATACATATTTGTGTACAGATGTGTGATAAAGTTTCTTATCAATATGGATGAAAAGGTCAGTGTATTAATATTAAATTTTCAACTTGTTAATTTTCTAAGTCTATGTGACAGATTTAGCTGTCACTTGAAATGAAACATTCATTCATTAAGAAAGAGAAAGTGATCCTGAAAGAATACAGATAAAAAGAGAGTCTAAAGAAAAACAGAAGAGGAGGGGAAAAAATAAAAGATATTTTGGATGTGCTCAAAGAAATGTACACAGAAGAATTTGGGGGGATAAAATCCTGGTGTAGCAAAAGAGAAACATACTATAGCTTCAAACAGCCGATCTTACTCTAGTCCTCCCTCAGGTGCTGGATTTTTGGTATAAAAGTTCTTAATTTCACTATTGGAAACTTTACCTTGTCTACTATACAACTTTCCATCTGCTTGCATCCTTAAAGAGATAAGGATAACTGTTTTCATTTTTATTGATTTTTTTTTAATTTCAAAGATGTTTAAGCCATACCTGGAATATCTTAAAATAAATATATGAATATTTATGAAAATTGTTACAATGAATTTGTTAAAGCTTACCTTTTAATTTCCTTCACCAGACAGGTTTATGGCCAAGAGAGGCAACTATATTCAATTTAGAAATAGACTTCATAAGAGGAAAGGAATGGAAAAAGTGATTTCTAAAAGTTCCTTTATATTCTTGTAATAAAATGATAATAAATAGTATTAAATAGAAAATAAAATCCATTCCATTTCTCATGGAAGCCTTCCATTTTACTCATTTTTTTGTCAATGTAATTAATTGTTATTACATTCTGCATCCCTCCCAATATATGGGTAATATCATAGGCATTAAGCTTCTAATTTTAACTACTGATGTCATATACTCATTCCTATAAAAACATTATTAACAGTGATTATGTATTATTCACAGATATTGGCTGACCTAGAAAACCATGCATTATTTAAGAATGATCTGGAATGTCAAAAGCTGATTCTGGAAGCAATGAAATATCATCTATTGCCAGAAAGAAGAACTTTAATGCAAAGTCCAAGAACTAAACCTAGAAAATCTACAGTTGGAACTCTATATGCTGTAGGAGGAATGGATAACAACAAAGGTATACAATTCTTCATCTCTATATAATACACACCCTGTACCATACCATGGCACGATCTTAATATTGACATCTGTATAATACTAATGAAACTCACATGCTTTATATATTAAGATTTAATATTAAGGGAAAACATTAAAGAACATCTTTTATTTTCAGTCTGGGGTTGCTGCTTCTGCTTATAATTCATCTTTAAATCCTTTATCTCTTGTGCGTTATGGGCCAGAGTTCATATGAAATGAAAAGGGGATTTAAAGCACTTACAAAACACAGGCCAAATAATGTGTTGGATATATTGACAACTGTATTTCAATTCTAAGCAAAGAAAATGTAATATGCCAAGCACATACTGGCTGAGAGCAATATTATGAAGAAGAGAGTTTCTTTTGAGGCATTTAGAATCTCATATGGAAGCCAGGCAAATAAATAGACAACTATACATAAGTGGCAGTTATATTTTACAAACCTAATTGGATTACCAATTTGGCCCTTCAAAAGGAAGTGAATGATTCATTTAACATAACATTTGAAGGTTTTTTTTATTATGTTATGTTAATCACCATACATTACATCATTAGTTTTTGATGTAGTGTTCCATGATTTATTGTTTGTGTATAACACGCAGCGCACCATGCAGAACATGCCCTCTTTAATACCCATCACCAGGCTAACGCATCCTCCCACCCCCCTCCCCTCTAGAACCCTCAGTTTGTTTTTCAGGGTCCATCGTCTCTCATGGTTCATCTCCCCCTCCGATTTACCCCCGTTCATTCTTCCCCTCCTGCTATCTTCTACCTCTTTTTTTTTTTAACATATAATGTATTATTTGTTTCAGAGGTACAGGTCTGTGAGTCAACAGTCTTACACAATTCACAGTGCTCACCATAGCACATACCCTCCGCAATGTCTATCACCCAGCCACCCCATCCCTCCCCCAACCCCACTCCAGCAACCCTCAGTTTGTTTCCTGAGATTAAGAATTCCTCAAATCAGGGAGGTCATATAATGCATGTCTTTCTCTGATTGACTTATTTCACTCAGCATAACACCCTCCAGTTCCATCCACGTCTTTGCAAATGACAAGATTTCATTCCTTTTGATGGCTGCATAATATTCCATTGTGTGTGTGTGTGTGTGTGTGTGTGTGTGTGTGTGTGTGTGTATACCACTTCTTTATCCATTCATCTGTCGATGGGCATCTTGGCTCTTTCCACAGTTTGGCTATTGTGGACATTGCTGCTATAAATATTGGGGTGCACACACCCCTTCAGATCCTTACATTTGTATCTTTGGGGTAAATACCCAGGAGTGCAAATGCTGGATCATAGGGTAGCTCTATTTTAATCTTTTTGAGGAACTTCCATACTGTTTTCTAGAGTGGCTGCACCAGCTTTCATTCCCACCAACAATGTAGGAGGGTTCCCCTTTCTCAGCAAACCCGCCAACATCTGTCATCTCCTGACTTGTTAATTTTAGCCATTTGGACTGGTGTGAGGTGATATCTCATTGAGGTTTTGATTTGGATTTCCCTGATGCCGAGCGATGTTGAGCACTTTTTCATGTGCCTGTTGGCCATTTGGATGTCTTCTTTGGAAAAATGTCTGTTCATGTCTTCTGCCTATTTCTTGATTGGATCATTTGTTCTCTGGGTGTTGAGTTTAAGAAGTTCTTTATTGATTTTGGATACTAGCCCTTTATCTGATATGTCATTTGCAAATATTTTCTCCCATTCTGTCGGTTGTCTTTTAATTTTGTTGACTGTTTCTTTTGCTGGGTGAAAGCTTTTTATGATGATGAGGTCCCAATAGTTCATTTTTGCCCTTGCTTCCCTTGCTTTTGGAGATGTTTCTAGGAAGAAGTTGATGTGGCTGAGGTCAAAGAGGTTGCTGCCTGTGTTCTCCTTTAGGATTTTGATGGACTCTTGTCTCATATTTGGGTCTTTCAACGATTTTGAGTCTATTTTTGTGTGTGGTATAAGGAAATGGTTCAGTTTCATTCTTCTGCATGTGGCTGTCCAATTTTCCCAACACCATTTGTTGGAGAGAATGTTTTTTCCATTGGACATTCTTTCCTGCTTGTTGAAGGTTAGTTGACCATAGAGTTGGGGGTCCATTTCTGGGCTCTCTATTCTGTTCCATTGATCTATGTGTCTGTTTTTGTGCCAGTACCATAATGTCTTGATGATGACAGCCTTGTAATAGAGCTGGAAGTCCAGAATTGTGATGCTACCAGCTTTGCTTTTGTTTTTCAACATTCTCTGGCTATTCGGGGTCTTTTCTGGTTTCATACAAATTTTAGGATTATTTATTCCATTTCTTTGAAAAAGGTGGATGGTATTTTGATGGGGATTGCATTGAATGTGTAGATTGCTCTAGGTAGCATGGACAAGTTCGCAATATTTTTTCTTCCAATCCATGAGCATGGAATATTTTTCCATTTCTTTGTGTCTTCTTCAATTTCTTTCATGAGTATTTTATAGTTTTCTGAGTACAGATCCTTTGCCTCTTTGGTTAGATTTATTCCTAGGTATCTTATGGTTTGGGGTGCAATTGTCAATGGGATCAACTCCTTATTTCTCTTTCTTCTGTCTTGTTGGTGTATAGGAATGCCACTGATTTCTGTGCATTGATTTTATATCTTGCCACTTTACTGAATTCCTGTATGAGTTCTAGCAGTTTTGGGGTGGAGGCTTTTGGGCTTTCCACATAAAGTATCATATCATGTGCAAAGAGTGAGAGTTTGACTGATTCTTTGCCGATTTGGATGCCTTTGATTTCTTTTTGTTGTCTGATTGCTGTGGCTAGGACTTCTAATACTATGTTGACTAGCAGTGGTGATAGCGGACATCCCTGCCGTGTTCCTGACTTTAGGGGGAAAGCTCTCAGTTTTTCCCCTTTGAGAATGATATTTGCTGTTGGTTTTTCATAGATGGCTTTTATGATATTGAGGTATGTACCCTTGTCCCTATACTCTGAATAGTTTTGATCAAGAAAGGATGCTGTACTTTGTCAAATGCTTTTTCTGAATCTATTGAGAGGATCATATGGTTCTTGTTCTTTCTTTTATTAATGTATTGTATCACATTGATTGATTTGCAGGTGTTGAACCAACCTTGCAGCCCAGGGATAAATCCCACTTGGTTGTGGTGAATAATCCTTGTAATGTAATGTACTGTTGGATCCTATTGTCTAGTATTTTGGTGAGAATTTTTACATCCATGTTCATCAAAGATATTGGTCTGTAATTCTCCTTTTTGATGCGGTCTTTGTCTGGTTTGGGGATCAAGGTAATGGTGGCCTCATAAAATGAGTTTGGAGGTTTTCCTTCCATTTCTATTTTTTTGGAAGAGTTTCAGAAGGATAGATATTAATTCTTCTTTAAATATTTGGTAGAATTCCCCTGGGAATCCATGTGGCCCTGGGCTTTTGTTTGTTGGGAGATTTTTGATGACTGCTTCAGTTTCCTTACTGGTTATATGTTATAGGTCTGTTCAGGTTTTCTATTTCTTCCTGGTTCAGTTTTTGTAGTTTTTGTAGTTGATACATCTCTAGGGAGATCCAGGTTATCTAATTTGCTGGCATAGAGTTGCTCATAATATGTTCGTATACTTGTATTTCTTTGGTGTTGGTTGTGATCTCTCTTTCATTCATCATTTTGTTGATTTGGGTCCTTTCTCTTTTCTTTTTGATAAGTCTGGACAGGGGTTTATCAATCTTGTTAATTCTTTCAAAGAACCAGCTCCTAGTTTCGTTGATCTATTCTATTCTTCTTTTTTTTTTTTTAAGATTTTATTTATTTATTTGACAGAGAGAGAGACACAGCAAGAGAGGGAACACAGGCAGGAGGAATGGTAGAGGGTGAAGCAGGCTTCCTGTGGAGCAGGGAGCCCGATATGGGGCTTGATCCCAGGACCCTGGGATCATGACCTGAGCTGAAGGCAGACGTTTAACCACTGAGCCACCCAGTTGCACCTATTCTACTATTCTTTTGGTTTCTATTTCATTGCTTTCAGCTTTGATCTTTATTTATTCTCTTCTCCTGCTGGGTTTAGGCTTTATTTGCTGTTCTTTCTCCAGCTCCTTTAGGTGTAGGGTTAGGTTGTGTATTTTAGACCATTGTTGTTTCTTCAGAAAGGATTGTATTGCTATATACTTTCCTTTTAGGACTGCCTTTGCTGTATGCCAAAGATTTTGAACAGTTCTGTTTTCATTTTCATTGGTTTCCATGAATGTTTTTAATTCTGCTTTAATTTTCTGTTTGACCCATTTCATTCTTTAGTAGGATGCTGTTTGGCCTTCATGTATTTGAGTACTTTCTGACTTTCCTCTTGTGATTGAATTCTAGTTTCAAAGCATTGTGGTCTGAAAATATGCAGGGAATAATACCAATCTTTTGGTACTGGTTGAGACCTAATTTGTGACCTTGGATGTGATCTATTCTGGAGAATGTTCCATGGGCACAGAGAAGAATGTGTATTCCGTTGCTCTGGGATGGAATATTCTGAATATATCTGTGAAGTCCATTTGGTCCAGTGTATCACTTAAGGTCTTTATTTCCTTGTTGATCTTTTGCATAGATGATGTCCATTTCAGTCAGAGGGGTGTTAAAGTCTCCCACTTTTATTGTACTGTTGTCAATGTGTTTCTTTGCTTTTGTTATTAATTGCCTTATATAATTCGTTGCTCCCATGTTAGGGGCATAGATATTTACAATTGTTAGATCTTCTTGTTGGATAGACCCTTTATGGAAGATATAGTGTCCTTCTTCATCTCTTATTACAATCTTTGTTTTAAAATCTAATTTGTCTGATATAAGGAGTGCCACCCCAGCTTTCTTTTGGTGTCCATTAGCATGGTAAATAGTTTTCCACCCCCTCACTTTCAATCTGGGGGTGTCTTTGGGTCTAAAATGAGTCTCTTGCAGAGAGCATATCGAAGGGTCTTGTTTTTTAATCCAATCTGATAGCCTGTGTCTTTTGATTGGGGCATTTAGCCCATTTACATTCAGGTAACTATTGAAAGATACGAATTTAGTGTCATTGTATTGCCTGTAAGGTGACTGTTACAGTATATTGTCTGTGTTCCTTTCTGGTCTATGTTGCTTTTAGGCTCTCTCTTTGCTTAGAGGACCCCTTTCAATATTTCTTGTAGGGCTGGTTTTGTGTTTGCAAATTCTATTAGTTTTTGTTTGTCCTGAATCTTTTTATCTCTCCTTCTATTTTTAATGACAGCCTAGCTGGGTGTAGTATTCTTGGCTGAATAATTTTCTCGTTTAGTGCTCTGAATATATCATGCCAGTCCTTTCTGGCCTGCCAGGTCTCTGTGGATAGGTCTGTTGTCAATCTAATGTTTCCACCATTGTAGGTTATATAGCTCTCCTCCTGAGCTGCTTTCAGAATTTTCTCTTTGTCTCTGAGACTCATAAGTTTTACTATTAGATGTTGGGGTGTTGACCTATTTTTATTGATTTTGAGAGGGGTTCTCTGTGCCTCCTGGATTTTGATGCCTATTTCCTTCCCCACATTAGGGAAGTTCTCTGCTATAATTTGCTCCAATATACCTTCTGCCCCTCTCTCTCTTTCTCCTTCTGGAATCCCAATTATTCTAACGTTGTTTTGTCTTATGGTATCGCTTATCTCTCTAATTCTGCCCTCGTGATCGAGTAGTTGTTTATCTCTCTTTTTCTTATCTTCTTTATTTTCCATCATTTGATCTTCTATATCACTAATTCTCTCTTCTGCCTCATTCATCCTGGCAGTTAGAGCCTCCATTTTTGATTGCACCTCATTAATAGCCTTTTTGATTTCGACTTGGTTAGATTTTAGTTCTTTTATTTCTCCAGAAAGGGTTTCTCTAATAACTTCCATTTTTTTTCAAGCCCAGCTAGTATCTTTAAAATCATCATTCTGAACTCTAGTTGCGACATCATACTTATATCCATATTGATTAGGTCCCTTGCAGTTGGTACTGCTTCTTGTTCTTTTTGTTGAGGTGATTTTTTCCATCTTGTCATTTTGTGCAGAGGCGAATAGATGAATGAGAGAACAAGTAACAAGGTAAAAACATTCCCAGAAAATATACACTAAACAAATCAGAAAAGACCTGAAACTGGGGGGAAAGAAAGGGAGAGAAGAAAACAGAAAAAGAAAAAAGAAAAGAGAAAGAAAAAGATAAAAACAAACAAAAATGAAACAAAACTAAAATAACAGAATATGATCAAATATGATCAGGCTGGTGCATAGTTCAGTGCCACACACTAGATTTTGGGCGTATTTTGGTCTGTTAGAAGAAAGTGCCTCCCAAAATTTTAAAGAAAGAAAAAGTTATATATGTACAAAAATAAGCATTAATACAATGAAGGGATGGAATATGACTGTAAAGATGAAAATTATAAAAGATTTTATAAAAGGAATTGATAAGAAGTTGGTTGAAAAAGAAAGAAGAGGATAAAAAAAAGGTAGAGAATGTGATCAGGCTGGAGACTAGAACAAAGCCATACACTAGAGATTTAGGGTATATTTTGATCTGTTAGAAGAAACTGTATCTCAAAATTTTAAAGAGAGAACAACTTATATATATATAGATATAGATATATATATACCAAAAATAAGGGTAACTACTCTGAAGGGATAGAATATGACTCTAAAAATGAAAAATAAAAAATATTTTTTAAAAAAGTTATTGATAAAATGTTCGTTGCAAAAGGGAAAAAGAAAAGTTCCAAAAAAAAAAAGTTAAAAAAAATTAACTTTGAAAGTCTTAAGAATCATCGTAAAAAGCCATGGATTCTATGTGCAGTATTCCCCTAGTGCTGGAGTTCTACCGTTCTCATTGATCGGTAAACTTGGTATTGGCCGGCATTCTTGCTGATCTTCTGGGGCAGGTGCTTGTTGTCGTGGTTCCCAAATGTCTTTGCCAGAGTCGGAATTGCCCCTCCCCTGCTCGGGTTTACTCTCGGGAGCTTTGGTTCCCTGCAAGCTTTCCGTACAGCTTTGGAGGACAAGAGTGAAAATGGCGGCCTCCCAATCTCCCACCCAGAGGAGCCAAGAACTCAGGGCCCTGCTCCTCAGTGCGCCCCCAGAGAAAAGCAGTCAGTCACTCCCGTCTCCCCCGTCCCCAGCCGCACTCCATGCTCACATGGCCTGTGACCGAGCATTTCTATCTCTGGCACCCGACTCGTTGTGGCGTCTCCAAACCCAGCAGATCCCTGTGGTGCGCTCCCGCATCACTCCTCACAGGGGAGGAAGGGGAGTCTACCTGGATTTGCCCCTTGTTGGGTCCCTGCTGGAGGAGCAGTGGCCCGACTGTGCTGCTGATCATGGTTTATGGCAACCCCGAGCTGAGAGCCCTTGCCTCGGCTCCATCTCTGCTGCCGGCTTCCCCGCTCAGATATCAGGGAGCTCTGCTGCACTCAGGCAACCCCGGTGTTTCTGTGACCCTGAGGGTCCTGAGACCACACTGTCCTGCGAGGGTTCCACCCCCCACTTAGCCACTGGAGTGACATTCCTCAGTGGAGCCGACTTCTAAAAGTTCCGATTTTGTGCTCCGCTGCTCTATCACTTGCCAGAAGCGGCCGACGGAGGCCCCCTCCCCCACTGTCTATCTTCCCAAATATTGCCTCAGATTCACCTCTCTGCACGTCCTACCTTCCAGAAAGTGGTTGCTTTTCTGTTCAGAGATTTGCTGCTATTCTTTCCTTCGATCTCCTGTTGAGTTCCTAGGTGTTCAGAATGGTTTGATCCCTATCCAGCTGAATTCCTGGGACCAGACGAAATCCAGGTCTCCTACTCCTCCACCATCTTGCTCCGCCCCACATTTGAAGGTTTTATTCTTACTTTTCTATAGTTCGTGGAAAACATTCCATGAATATTTGTCTTCTTTAACTTGTCTTATATGGTACACAACACAAATAATAAAACTGCCATATGTTTGTGTCTGATAAGTGATATAATTATCCTCTCTCTCTCTCTCTCTCTCTATATATATATATATATATATATATATATGTTTTGAGATTTTATTTATTTATTTGAGAGAGAGAGAGAGAGAGGGCATGAGCAGAGCAGAGGGTAGAGGGAGAGGGAGAAGCAGACTCTCTGCTGAGCAGGGAGCCAGTAGGGGGGTGCTCCATCCCATGACCTGAGCTGAAGGCAGACTATTAACTCACTCAACCGTCCAGGCACCCTAATCCACAATATATATAGATGGCAACAATAGACTGTGGTTACACGTTTGATCTCTATTAAAGAACTTTGTTATTAAAGAATCAGAAGGAAGCAGCAAAAGCCCCTGGGTGGCTCAGTCGTTTAAGCCTCCAACCCCTGGTTTTGGCTCAGGTCATGATCTCAGGGTCCTGGGATCAAGCCCACCTTGGACTCTGTGCTCTGTGCTCAGCAGAGTCTGCTTGTCCCTCTCCCTTTGCTCCTCCCATGCTCTCTCTTTGTTTTTCTCTCTCAAAAAAATAAATAAAATCTTTAAAAAAAAAAGAAGAAAGCAACAAAACCTACTTCCACAATTATGAAGTGAGATCTCCAAATAGCAGCTAAAGGAAAACAATTAAAGTAATTGATAAGGAAAGACACATATTCCCATATTTTTGTCTGTTATGAAGATACCTTGTGGCCATTAGGTGGTTTTCACCAGTTTAATTTTTTGAGAAGTTTACTTCCTGTTTACTGGGACATTGATTTTTAGTAATCATCACATTAAATGAGCACTAGAGAATTTCTATTTACATATATTTTTGCATATATGATATCTAGGTTATATATTATATATATAACTGTCAGTTAAAGGGGGTAAATAACTTGTTGCTTTAAGAACTAGGGAAATGGCTTCAGCTCTCTCTCCCACCTTCTCTCCCTCCATTTTCTGCTTATCCTATAATATGTTATTGCATAAGGGAATATGTCAGACGTTTTGAAAAAGTGTGGTTCAAACCCCTTTTTTGTAAAGTGGTGAAATAGAAAAAATTTTATCAGATACAAACCTGATAAAAAAAATAGTCAGAACCTGTACTAAAATTCCAAAGAAATTTTTTCAAGCTAAGAAAACAAATCTAGTAACCCACATTGTCCTTATGAGAGTAATAAATAGCAAATGTCATACACCACATGACATAGTCATCTCTTGTAGCAGAAGCATGCAAACTTTATTTTAACATTATAACATGTTCATTGTAAGTGTAAAAGTATATACCCTGATTTCCATGGTTTTCAATAAATATATGCATCCAAGTCTAAGATTTTATAAATGGGTAGTGGTTTTTTATAATATTTATCAAATTTTATTAATTTATTTTTTAAAGATTTTATTTATCTGACAGAGAGAGACACAGCGAGAGAGGGAAGATAAGCAGGGGGAGTGGGAGAAGGAGAAGCAGGCTTCCCGCTGAGCAGGGAGCCCGATGCGGGGCTCGATCCCAGGACGCTGGGATCATGACCTGAGCTGAAGGCAGACTTTTAATGACTGAGCCACCCAGGCTTCCCAATACTTATCAAATTTTAAAGTCAAATGAGTGAAATTTGTTTTTAAAGAAACTGTATTCTACAGAAAGAATGCCCGTACAACACTGATTCCACTTGTAAATCTGCACATAATATTTTTTTCTAAAGAAAAAGAAGAGGAGGGTGCCTGGGTGGCTCAGTTGGTTAAGCAACTGCCTTCGGCTCAGGTCATGATCCTGGAGTCCCAGGATCGAGTCCCGCATCGGGCTCCCTGCTCAGCGGGGAGTCTGCCTCTCCCTCTGACCTCCTTCCCTCTCATGCTCTCTCTCTACCATTCTCTCTCTCTCAATAAATAAATTAAAAAAATCTTTAAAAAAAAAAGAAAAGAAAAAGAAGAGGAAGAAGAGAAGAAAGAGGAGGAACGAGTAGGAGGGGGAGGAAGAGGATGAAAAGGAGGAGTTGGAGGAAGGCCATTTATTGAATCTGGTTTGCCTCTAATTAAGATTGAGTAATAACCATAAATTAAAATAGGCACAAAAATTACTATACTGTTAAAGAGCCAAAGGTCATGGCTAAATTTGAATTTTTAAATCTGGTGACTTCAGGGTGCCTGGGTGGCTCAGTTGGTTAGGCGACTGCCTTCGGCTCGGGTCATGGTCCTGGAGTCCCGGGATCGAGTCCCGCATCAGGCTCCCTGCTCAGCGGGGAGTCTGCTTCTCCCTCTGATCCTTCCTCCCTCATGCTCTATCTCATTCTCTCTCTCAAGTAAATAAATAAAACCTTAAAAAAAATTAAAGTTATACAAAGCATATTCTCTTACCTTAATGAAATTGAAGATATTAGTAGAGAAACGTACCTAGAAAATCTACAAATATTTGGAAATTAAAGGTCACACCTCTAAATAACCCATGGATCAAAGAGAAAGTCATAATTAAAATTAGAAAAAAATTACTTGAAGGCCAAAATAGCAAAATTTGTGGAATTCTGCTAAATGTTTCATACGAGAAAATTTATGGCATAAAATGCTTACATTAGAAGAGATATCTCAAAGTATTGTATATGCTTCTACTTTAAGAAACTTGAGGGTGCCTGGGTGGCTCAGTTGGTTAAGCAACTGCCTTTGGCTCAGGTCATGATCCTGGAGTCCCAGGATCGAGTCCCGTGTCAGGCTCCCTGCTCGGCAGGGAGTCTGCTTCTCTCTCTGACCCTCTTCCCTCTCGTGCTCTCTATCTCTCATTCTCTCTCTCTCAAATAAATAAATAAAATCTTTAAAAAAAAAGATTTAAATCTGGTGACTTCAAATTGTTGTAGCATAAAAGAATATGAGAATATGGAGTCTACTGAGTTAAACTGTTGGTGGGTTTTGAATTTCCCTAAGCAATCTTTTTAAAATTCTTTAAATTATTTAAAAATTGATCTTTCTTAGATATTCCAACTCTCACTTTAGAATTGAGTAATACCAACAATTTAGTTATTATTACACATATTCAATAAGGTAGAAGCTTAAAAGAATGTGATAATACAGGAGGTTTAAACAGATATCCCAGATTAAATCAGCAATACAATGGAAAAAGTTATTTGAAGGAACTTTTAGGAAATTTTACCATATCCTTAGCCCTATCAGAGTGAGATATTAATATCCCATAAACTTAGATAAAAATCCAATACTTAATACCAAACCTTAGAGAACCCATTTTTCCTAGTGAAGCAGAAACTTATAAAAGCCCCATGTTTCAAGGGATTTAAAGAGCAAATAGAACATTTTCATGGTAATCCCTCCTATTTACATCCTGCTTTTACTGCTTAATAGTGCTTTCTACACCTTATTAAATTTTATCTTTAAATGGGCATTAAGATTTTATCTTAAAATTGTGTTTTCTTGGAAGGTAATGAGGAAAAGGGAATGAAATATAAAAAAGAAAGTAATCAAAAGAAAAAGTTACAGTAAAAAATTGGAATTCAGTTGGCATGATTAATTTGAAAAATAATACAATATATAACGCTCAGTGTATTTTTTTAAATTTGACATATTTTTATTGTGCCTTATAAAGGGCTATATAAACATTTTGTTGGGATTCCTCTTCAGCTAGATAATTATTGAGATTCAGATGACATCAAATGAGATAGATAAACTGTGGACACAATGCTGGCAGATTTTCCATAGACATGAAAATTCAGAGCGCTAGCCTCTCCTCTCTCCCTTCTTATAATCATATATATATGCATTCAGTACTGATGCAAATCTTTTGCACATCTATTTTGTGCCCGGTCTTTATTAAGAACCTGTGTACTGTGGTGAGCATTATGCATATAACCCCTACCTCACAGAGCTACCAAGGTCATCTGGGAAAACAAATAATAAACAAAATACTTATAAAATGAATGTTACAAGAAGGGAATTGCAAGTGGAATGAATATAATGCCTGTGGAGCAAACCTGGTCTAGTCTAGAAAAGTCAGAAGTGCAAAGTGTCTGCTCTTGTTGTTTTGATAGCTGAAATCTTAAGAATTATTAGGGATTAGTTTAGCACATTATTAGAATGGAAGGATGGTCTGGGTGCTAAGTTCCAGACTCCAGGTATATCAAATGTGAAGGTTCACAGTTGAAGAAAAGTGACATCTTCAAAAGAAAAAAAAAAATGGAGAGAAATCCCTTATGGCAGGATTATGGCCATAGGGAAATGAAAGCATGTTAGTTGTGGAAGAGAGACACAGTGGGCTTCAGTGAGAGATTTTACAGGATCAATTCTGATTTGAAACTACAGAGGTCTTAGAAAGCTGGTGACGTTCCTAGTGGTGAAAGCAGTCTTCAAAATCAGAGAGATGCCCATTCAAATCCAGGAGGTCACTTAAAATGTCTAATATAATTTACCCTTTCTCAGCATTATATCCACTTCTGTAAAAAGTATATTCATTAAATGAGATGAAACAATATGTAAAGAGGTTAAACTAAAACACAACAAAGCATTCCAACATGTTTGTACCAAAGGGACTCCCAGGGGACTCAGAGCAGAAACCTGGGCTAACCATCCTAATCATGTGGAACAAGGCCAAGCTGTGTAGGAACTTTGGAGACATGAAAATATGTGGGTTCTGTGAAATAACAGTGATATGACACAAGGAAGGGAATAAAATATTCATATAAATGACATTTATATTTATATCATGTGCATGGTAAATGCCTTTTACGCTAATATGAACATTCAAAAATGATGAATCAAATGAGTAAAAAAGAATCAAGCCATAAATAGAAGTTTGTAATGTGTTTTAGAAAGTATGATTTCATTTACTTCTATAACAGGAAAATACTGAAGAATAAATCTTTAAGGGGGCCTGGGTGGCTCAGTTGGTTAAGCGACTGTCTTTGGCTCAGGTCATGATCCTGGAGTCCCGGGATCGAGTCCCGCATTGGGCTCCCTGCTCAGCGAGGAGCCTGCTTCTCCCTCTGACCCTTCCCCCCTCTCATGTACTCTCCCTCTCTCATTCTCACTCTCTCAAATAAATAAATAAATCTTAAAAAAAAGAATAAGTCTTTAAAAACTTAGCAATATATAGCATATTTTGAAGCCAATTAAAACATTATTGTAAGTTTTAATATTTATTCTACTATGAATTGAGAAATGAGGGGACATAAAGTTAAATAAAAAGGCAATAAATACAAGCTGTGTTTATAAGGAGAACAATTTTCTTTAAATGGTGTCAACCGAAATCAAATGCAGATTCAAATCAAAGCAGTAAACTATTGATCAATTTGTTGTTGTTTTGGTAAGAATTTTATTACAAATCACACAGTAATCATCATAAATAGTTCAGAAGGTTGATTTAAAGGTAAAACACTAATCACTTACTTTCAAGTGCTTAGATTGACTTACACTTATGTATGATTCATGTAAGCTATGAAATAAAATTTGGTGGTAGTGGTTAATGGAAAATATTTGCATCAAAATATCATTATTGGATTTATATTCTGATCCTGACTGTTTATTAGACAATTCCTTAGAAATAGGATTAATTTGGTTTTGTATTGATCAAAATAGTATTTTCTTGAGATAATTTTCTTCATTCTACTAATGCAAGTATTGAAAATCTGATAAATATATAATAGTATAGATAAGAAAAATCAGCTTATAACTTAAGTACAGTCATTGTTAACAGAATGGTGTATTTCCTTTCTCAAATTTCTATGTATGTGTGTGTGAGTATGTAAAGCCATAACTATCTATCTACATTTATATAAAGACATACCTATTAACATTTGTCTTCATAAAGTCTGTGATTATCTAGATAGGTATAATATATAAGTATATGTGGATTTATTGACTTACTTAAAATTGTTATTTTTGTTGTTTTTATTCATTATTTATATATGTAAATTTATATTTCATTAACATTTTAAAATACATCTTATCAAGAAGCTTACTAATTCTTATTTACATGGAAACGCCACAAGTTTTTTTAGCTCAAACTTATTTCTAAACATTTGGTGGGATCCAATTCTTTTTTCTGTAAATAATGCCATCATTAGCATCTGCATTCATTAAGAGTTTTTCTTGACCTTTGAGTGTTCTTTATAAAGATTACTAGATGAAAAATTATTGGGTGGGAAGGTAAAACTGTTGTGACATATGATCCAATGTCCTTCTGGAAAGTTTATAAGAATATAGCATCACCAAATTAAACAATAATGCCAGCTTAAGTGTTTTCTCAACCAGTTTTCTGTCTTAAAAAAAAAATTTATAAAAAGTTTCTAGCATAGCAATAGTAGAAAAAATTATACAGTGAAAACTCCCATGTTCTTGTCATTACATTTATATTTCTCTTAACAGTGAAATTGAGTATTTTGTATATTGAATTTTTATGTCTAAAATCATCTATATAATGATATAGAATGACATATTATTTCCTTCTTTTTTAATTATTATAAATTTTATTTCAGTGTCTTGAGCTAATCGCCTATACCGTATAGTAGAAAGTCTAGTACAAACAGTTTATGGTGTGATCCTTTCATTTTCTTTAAGAGGAATAATGCTAATATTTTACAAATTTGTTGTAAATTTCTAATTGGTAGCAGAGCATTACTTGACAATTCCTGGAAGAATGATTCCTCTTGTATATGAAAATATATGGAGATTGTGGATAACATTAAGTTGTCTCTCAGAGAGAATTTACTTTCCTTTTGGCAGACACTTGAGTAAGAGGAAAACCCTCCTTCCAAATCAGGACTGGATGATTTGAAACTAAGATGAAGTATTTGTGAGAGCTTCTTTACTCCTGGTTTCTTTCTAATCTTCATATAAGAGCCATTCCTCCATGGTGGGCCCTGAGTACTCTTTTATTTTCAGAAGGATGAGCTCTACCTCATTTTTAGCATTCAGCTTCCATTGTCTGCCTGGATTTCTGCCTCTCATCAGATAGGTCTTAGACCTCAGCAAATGCACAGAGAAGACAAGCAACAATGCCCTGCCATTCTCTTTTTTGAGTCTAAGACCCTAAGGACCTTGGTAGTCTAGAACTGCAGTTAGTGTCTTCCCAGCTCCAGGAGACTCCCAAGAAGCCTGAGCCAATGAATGTTCCCAGGGCTCTCAGCCTCACTCTGCTTGTGAATCAGCATCATAGTTAAAAGCAGAGGCCCCTGTGGATTTGTAATTTCAACAATTCCCATTTCTGAAAGTTCTCTCTTTTGTTTGAGATTTATAAAATAATCATTTATGTTCTCATCTTATGTTTTAATTTCATCTATTATTTGCTTAAATGTTTTACATGTTTAATTTATATCCTGTGATGAGTAATTTCAACATCTAAAGTTTGAGGGTCTAAGCCTGTTGTCTGTTGTTTCTGACAAGTCTCATTTTTGTTAGTTTGATTCTTCGTGTGTTGTGTAATATTTTGAAGTCATAGTTAATTTCATTTACTCTGTGGGGCTTTGGGGGACCTAATTTGGGGATGCTTTTGTCCAGTGAGGATGAGTTAGCTTCAACCAAGAATGAGGGGCACCACTGACATGAGCCCTGTCAGCCCTCTTCAAAGCTCCAGACTTCACGCAAAGTATCTGGTTCACTCTTCCACCTTATGTTAGGCCCAGGGCAGGTGCTTCAGATCCTATCACAGGCATAGACATTTGCCACAGGGAAGTGCTGCCTTCTGTATTCAGTTAGCTCTCTCCCAGGTTTTACCTCACTCTTCTTTCAGCTACTTGGTTGTGCCCTTGTAGTTTTTTCTCACTTTTCATTTAAATCCGGCAATGCAAAAAAATAGATGTATTGTTGAAATTTGCCCAGGTATATTGGTGTTATAACTAGAGGGCACGTCAGCATGTCTTCTGTTCTCCAATAAACAGAACCCTCCTTTTTCTTTTCCATTTAGACATTTTCTCCATAGATTTTTTCATTTGTTTTATGTCTTATCCTTTTTGGAATGTAGGTATTTTGTTTAGAATGAAACTACTAGCAACTTGACTTTTTCTTCCCTTTCACACATTTATAAAGTAGATCATAGACATATCCTTGGTTATATACTTTTTGAGTATTCACAAATTTGGTAATACTATTGAGATGTAACTTTAAAATCTCTAAAATAGAGATTATACTTCTAACTCAAAGTATTAAATTAGATCATGTGATAAATTAGAACAGCTCTGATACAATGTAGATGATGACTCACTAACAATTTGATCAAATCCCTGAACGTTCTTCTGATAGCAAATGTAATTCAAACTCATGCCCAAGCCTAATTAGAAATTGATACATGTCTTGGTTCTGAAGGATCATTAGCAAGTATTCAGAGCTACAAGTATAAATTCATGAGTATATTTGTTCTAATGTAGTAGATTAACTCCCTTTCCTGAATTATAAGCAAACTGGAGAAAGGAAATTTGCTTTTTGTTTTTTTTAGACAGTGGGGGGAAAGGCAGAGGGGCAGAGGGAGATGGAGAGAGAGAATCTTAAGCAGGCTCCACACCCAGCATGGAGCCCAACTTGGGGCTTGATCTCCCAACCCTGAGGTCATGACCTGAGCCAAAATCAAGAGTCTGACGCTTAGGTTGCCTGGGTGGCTCAGATGGTTAAGCGTCTGCCTTCGGCTCAGGTCATGATCCCAGAGTCCTGAGATCGAGTCCCACATCAGGCTCCCTGCTCCTTGGGAACCTGCTTCTCCTTCTGCCTCTCTCTCTCTCTCTCCCTCTCTCTGTCTCTCATGAATAAATAAATAAAATCTTTAAAAAAAAAAGAGTCTGATGCTTAGTGGACTAAGCCATTCAGGCATCCCAAGAACTTTACATTTCTAACTTCAGGTACATTGTTACTTCTAGTAGGCTTTCAGTAAATATTTGCCGTATTGAAATTACAACTTATTTGACTGATCTTAGTAGATGTCCAAAATGAACAAATCTCATACATACATATATATGAAGCATTAACTTTTAAGTGTAATATTTATCAATATAAACTTTGTATTCATGTGAAAATCTCCTTTATTTATAATCCTTTGAAGATCTGAAAAACAGACTGTAAATAGAAGATTGTTATTACCTGAATAATTTTCCTAATTCAAGCAGAAGAAAATATTATGAATCTATATCTCTCCTCAGCAACTGAACATTTAGGAATTATAAAATTACTTCACCAATGATGTATTTTTAATACCTAATACTAAAGCACCACCATATACAATATCTCATTTACTTTGTACAAAAAACTTATGTTGATAGTATATTCTTGATCATTTGATTTTGACAAAGATGAGAAACATTCTTAATTTGTACCTTTTACTAAGTATGTTAAGGTAGAGTTTGAGTGCAGAGATCTGTGTAATTCTGAAATCTGTTTTATTTCTTCTACCCTTTTGCCCACATTTAACTTATTAATGATGAGTTGTGCTGAAAGTGACTTTTTTAAGTGCCAGTATAAAAGCCTGACATACATTTAATTCTTAATATATGATTTTTCTTCAAGATTTTACTGACATTTAGGACTAGTTCTCTGGAGAACACATTAGAGATATAAGAAAGTAGGTAATTGAAAAAGTAAAATATTCTCTATTATATTTATTTCTCTTTCATGTTTTGTAAATTAGTTTTATGCACACAGAATTATAAATATATTAACTATTTCCCCTTGATTTAAAATTCTCTATTTGATCAATTTCTCATAAGCTTTACATTTCAATAACATATCTTCAAAATGTAATTATCACAGACATTTCATAAGAATTCAAACTCTATTTTAAGTTTTATTCTAAGGATAGGTATGGAGAACTATTAAGTTAGTATTTTTATTTTTTATTTTTTTAAAGATTTTATTTATTTATTCATGAGAGACAGAGAGAGAGAGAGAGAGAGGCAGAGGGAGAAGCAGGCTCCCAAGGAGCCGGGAACCTGATGCGGGACTCGATCCCAGGACTCTGGGATCACGACCTGAGCCGAAGGCAGATGCTTAACCATCTGAGCCACCCAGGTGCCCCTTGTTTATTGTTTTTAAAATAAGAGTTTCTTATTACAAGTGTTCAAAAATATTCTTTTTTATTTAACTTTTATGTCTATATTATTTCTTCAAAGAGCAAATTATCCATGTGAATAAAACAACTTTTAGATATGAATGTAAAAATCCTACTTGTCTGTGACTGTGAAATACATGGTATAATTATTAAATAAAAGCTCTACAATTCAAACAAGGTCATTATATTTCCTACTATAAAAAATCATTAATATCCTGTCTAGAATATACGCCATCAGCAATATTTCCATCTAATGTGGCTCTGAAGTCTGTCATCAGAATTGTTCTGCCTTCCGTAGCTAATCAGTTATCAGAGCTTGTCTGATTTACATCAGAATTTCCACTACATTGGTTGAAGCTTTATCACCTTATGCCTGCAGATCTGGGGTAAATCATGTGTTTCTCAGATGAACTTATTTTTTCTTACAACACATAAATAAGCTACATAATGATCTCCCTATCTCCAATCTCTCTCCAACTCACTACTGGCAAATCAATTTATCCTGACTTTTAGCATAATCACTAAAATGCAAAATAATGATGATGATGATGATAATAATAGTAATAATAATAATAAAAACCTTCATTAGTCCCCCACCACCCAGGTAGAGCCCATTCTTTATCAGTGTATTTATCCTTCACTGTCTACCATTTCAAATTTAACCAGTAGGTTTTTCCTATTTTCTCTCCATCAAAAATGTCTTGATAGGATACCTCTAATCTTTATCAAATTTCACAACTCGTTTCCTCAGGTTTGAAGCTATACACTAGTTGCAGTACGGTTGATACATATCCATTGCCTTTTGCTTCAGTGTCTTACTCCTTTTATCACCCCTTTCTTTGTTTGTCTAACCCTGCTTCACTATCTGCCCACCCCTTAGCTGCATCTTGTCCATCTTTTGTAATGTCTTAGCATTTTGTGCTTACCACTTTTATTACACCAATCCAGTTATATTGAAAATATCTGTTTTGGGGACACCTGGGTGGCTCAATCAGTTAAACATCTGCCTTCAGCTCAGGTCATGATCCTGGAGTCTTGGGTTCGAGCCCTGCATCAGGCTCACTGCTCAGCGAGAAGCCTGCTTCTCCCTCTGCCTGCCACTCCCCCTGCTTGTGCTCTCTCTCTCTCTCTCTCTGTGGCAAATAAATCAATAAAATCTTTAGAAAAAGAAAAGAAAACATGTTTTTAATTATTTTATTTTCCCAAAATTTTCTGTAATAAGTTAAAAGAATCATAAAGTGAGCATCTATATACTCAGCCAATTTTATAGTTAATATTAAGGT